>NC_056728.1:1244051117-1244226117 GCF_019279795.1 Protopterus annectens | reverse complement strand
TGGTTTTAAAAAAGTGACTGAATGTTCCAAAAAGGTCAGAGCGAATATTTGGCATAAAAAACTGTTACGAGCTTATGTGCAAGCTGGTGTAGCCCTTAGGGCCCTGAGGATGTATGTAGAACCCGGAATTGGTGCACAAGATTAATGTTTTATTAACAAGTGGTGCAATATACAAAAAGCAGCTTCTAAGTTATTTCTTGAATGTTTGATTGAATATTATGACAAGTCAGTTAGTTGGGATAATGGATGAGTTACAACAGTCCTTTCAGGCTATCCAGCAATTTAATACCAACGAGGGGTTTGAAAGCAGAACTAATGTTTTTCTTAGTGAAATGAAATAATTTGATACTGAATTATGGGCACTTAAGCTTAAAAAAATATAATAGGGACTTGTATGACTATCAAAACAATACGGCATATACTTGGAAACAAAAAAAGCGATCTGTGAGATTTATGGAAAATAATAAGCCAAACAAAAATAAACGGAAAAGGGCCTGTTCTACTTTAAAGAAGATAGCAGAAAGGAATGAGTCATCTTCTAGTGCTTCAGAACTCTCATCTTATTACACTAATACAGAGAATGAGGTACTGGATTGTTCTTCACCTTGCAACAAGCGGTCGAAGGGTCCTTTAGAAGAGCAGGAAGGAAGCATAAAAGAAAGGGACATGGAAAAAATATTCAGAGAGATGGTAGGCAAATAGTTAATGTTGGACTAAATGTGGACATTAAAGAAGAATGTAAAAATAATTTGATAGTTAATTTAACATCTGTTAATCTTTCAAAAGATGAGGTGGAAGTTCTGAAGAAAGTCCTGGGATTTGTACCCAGTTTTTTTGTCGGTCATTATGTGGTGTCATCTGATATTAAAAATTGTTGTCGTGCATTGAATTTAAAATCTTTTTACAGTGCAAAACAGGATATCAATCAAGATTATGATGAAGGTTTCAGGTTTAAGAAATCCACATTTCACCCCCCCTTATCATCCAGCTGTGAGAATGTTTGAACAGAGGGTACTTCAACAACTACATGTAAGTCAACACTCTATTTTTAAAAATTATAGTAGTAACCTTAGTGCCAAACAACGAGCAGTGCTATATAATTTGAAAAATAATAAGAAGGTGATTATCACTAAGGCTGATAAAGGGGGTGCTATTGTAGTATGCAATAATGTTGAGTATGATAATGAAGCCAGTAGACAACTGAATGATAAAATCACTTACTGTAGAATTTCATTCAATCCTGTTTCATCATTTAAATTACATACTGACAACTGTCTAATGGAGGCAAAAAATAAAGGTTTGATTGATGACTATTTAGTTCAACAGTTGAGGGTTGATAATCCCCAATTACCTTATTTTTATTTATTACCAAAAATTCACAAATCTAGGAGTACCCCACCAGGTAGACCTATTATCTCGGGAATTGGGTCTATTACAGAACCCATCTCAGTATATCTGGAGAGTAAATTGAAATCATTATAGATGTTTGAGCATGTATAAAGGACAAGAACTAGTTCCTTATATTAATGAATGATGTCCAGACACCACCTAATGCCTATCTAAGTACATTTGATGTACAACCCTTGTACACGAGTATTCCACATGAGGGTGGTATAATGGCTGTTAAGTTCTGGTTAAATGTATCTAAGGAATATTTGGAAGCAAAAATCGAATTTTTGTTGATGCTTTTGAGATTAATTAGTATTGGAACATAATGCCTTTATGTACAAAGGGGAGTGGTATTTACAGATCAAGGGCACCACAATGGGTGCTACTTTTGCACCTACATACACTGATTTATTTATGGGATATTGAGAACATCAGCTGAGATATGATGTTAGTAATCCTTTTTTTAGATATGTTAATATGAGGAGACGCTACCTTGATGACTGTTGGTGTATATAGAATGGACCTGTTGATGTTTGGCACAAATTTATGAAATATTTAAACAAGAATGATTTTGGTATTGTTTTTGTGGGTAAGATACAAATGTTCAGTATTGACTTTTTGGATGTTAAAATTTCTAAATTAATTGATGGTAATTTGGCCACTAGTTTGTATCGTAAACCTTTTAGTAAGAATTCTATCTTGTTGGCCTCGAGATGCCATTCTAGACACATTATTAGAAATATACCACAAGCTCAATTTTTGAGACTATGTAGGATATGTAGTTCAGAGCAAGACTTTGATTTGGAAGCCCTTAAGATCAAACATAGATTCTTAAATAGGTGGTATGAGACTGGGACAGTTGATCAGGCCTATTATGCTGATCTATGTAGTAACAGACATGATCTATTGAGATCTGATGACAATAGGGTGTGTGGAACGGTACTGGATCTTTGTCCTAGATTTATTACCATGTATGATACCAACACTTTTAAGATTAAAGAGGTAATTAATAAATATTGGCATAGCTTAAAATCAGATGCCTATTTTAATCAAATATTGGAAGAATATTGTACTTTTGGATACAGAAAAGGTCAGAATATTGGGGAATGTTTATCTGATTTCAAGAAAAGTAAGAATAGAAGTGTTGAATCAGGGACTATAGAATCTAGAGGTTGCACTTTTGTGGAAATTGCATATATTGCAAAGTAGTATCCAAAACAAAATCATTTACTTCTATTAATACCAATACAGTGCTTGATATTTGATCATTGATTACATGCCGTACAGAACAGGTAATCTATATGGCAATATGTCAGTGTGGTGCATTCTATGTGAGACAGACGTCCAGACCATTCAAACATAGAATTACACTACATATTAGTTATTTAAATTGTAGACGTACTAGAAGCTCCTTTTATAAACACATGGTAGAACATAAGGGGGCTCATTTTATTTATATTGGTATAGATAGTATTAAAAGAGAAAATATATATGATGGTAAAAATACTATATCCTTGACAAAAAAGAAAAAAAATGTGGATTATCAACTTGGGGGCTTTGTTTAAACCAGGATTAAATGAGAGTTTTTAATATGGTTATTTAGGCTGAAAGCATAAATGTACATTCTTCTTTATATGTTTATGTTTTAATGTACTACATGTCTTTTGTTTTTCTCATATTATGTGCAGTGAATTGGCCACTTTAACTAAGTGGATTGGGATTGCTTTATGCTATGTATTCTTTCTTATATAAAGCATTGGGCATATCAGCTTGCAGTACACACTGAGGATGCCAGAGGATGAAACCAGTCTGTTGCTTCCTGTTTCCAGCCAGTAATTGCTGGGGATATAGCCTAGTAAGATGGCAGCATTGTTTTCTGCTGTTTTCTTCACTGTTTATTTATGTATTTATCCATTTGGTGGTAGATTGTTTTGGGGTTGTTTTTTTATGAACGGTGATGGGATTTATTGGATAAATCTACAAGAAAATTCACTATTGAGTGGAAAGTTTTTTTTGAAGTGCTGGATTATTTGTGGAGTATTTGCCTGGATCTGTTTGCGCTCTTACTCTGGGCTCTGGGGCGTGCACCATAATTGTTTGCTTTATATATATATATATATATATATATATATATATATATATATATATATACATTTTAGTTTTGATGCAATAACAAATTAGTATGCATATACTCCTGACAGTACTTTAACATGCAAAATGATGAAATGTCATGTAGCACCCCCCTCCCACACACACACACACACACACACACACACACACACACACACACACACACACACACACACACACACACTGGAAACTAAGTATAAAATAGAATGTTCCACTATGCCAGTATATTTATTGTTTTATGTGGTATGCAGTTGCATGTTTAAGAAAAGAATATATGCATAATTGTTTTGAAATGAATCTGGAGGCATTTGCAGTAAAGATGCTGTGAAATTACAACTATAAAGCAATAATCAGAAAGTTAAAATACTAATTGTTTTTCTTCTGTGTTCATAAAATATCACAGACATTAGTTTTATCATATTTCACCCAGAGTCTACTGCAGACAAAATTTCCTATTCTGATAATGTATATTTTCCCATTCTGATAATGTATATCTAGTTTAGTAATATTTTACTTGAGTCACCCTTAGGTTGCGTAGTATTAAGCCCCACTCTAATCCATCCTCTGGTTGAGTAGGCTCCCTTTTCCCAGAAATGCCACTGCCTCAGAGGATAGTAATACTAGTTGAGGTATGTCCCTCACAACACCCAGGGCAGAGCTGAGAAGTCCTTTGCAAAACAGGGGAGCAATCAGTCTCAAACTTTGCTCAAACCTGTGCAAACTGGGATGAAGTAGACTCAAGTAAAACATTACCTCTGCTTTGACCATGAGGAAGTAGCATAAAATGTGTCCACAAGCCAAAGAAAAAATAGCTGGGATTGTGTTTATTCACACACATCCAATTCCCCACCTGTGTGTGCATGCCCTGCTCCTACCCCACACACACACACATGCAATGCCTCTATCCTTGGCAGCATCAGTAACTGCTTATTTGTGATCAAACAATAGCAAGCATTAATCTGTTTTATTCATGGAGGGCCTCTGTGTTTACCAATTACAGCTACTTTATTGAGTCTGTATACCTACATGCCTGACTGTAATAAAAAAAAAAATACCATAGTAATGTATCCCATGTTGTTTCACACAAATGCACAATAAAATGGTAATTTCAGATCAATGACTTAATAAAGCAACAGTAGGGGCAGTCACTTTGATCTATAAATGGAGTCTGTATCTGCCAATTAAAGCTACTTAATTAACTGTGTATGTCTCCAAATGTGTGATTATCACACACACACACACACACACACACACACACACACACACACACACACACACACACACACACACACAAATAATAGTAATAATTGCCACAGTAATATATTTCTACTTGTTTTAGACAAACATATAGTAGTCTTGCAAAGCATATTGGGTCTATATTATATTATCGCACACTTACAAAAGCGAATGATAATTAATCGACCCCATGTAAACGAAAGCTTACAAGTCGAAAACCTCAGAACAGCGATTTTTTTTTCCAAGGGAAAAAAATCTCTGTTCCAAAATAAAAATAAAAAAAAAACTTTAAAACATTACACACCTCCCGACATGGGGGGCTATGCTCCCCACCCCCCTACTTAAATATACCAACTCCGAGATCACACTACAGTGCTGAAAATGACAAAGTAATGAAAGCGGGCAAGCAAATTCTTTCCCTGGGAAAGAATTCGCTGAAAAGCTGCATGGCTATTTTGCCTTTTCACTCTTTTCGGTTCAATCAAGACTCATTCAAAAAAACTGCATCTGTGATCTCGTAATAGGGAACCAAGCATATCACCACATAAAAGCAGGCAAAATAATAATAGTATGGTTTATTGTTATAAAACTTTTTGTAGTACAAAGCTGACTATTCAAAATTAAACTACCCTGTTCCTGAATAGTTTATGGTATTACCCTACCTGCAGAGATGTATTACAAAAAAAACATTTTTTCATTATTCTTCTGTTACTCACATTATATTTTGCAAGGCTGCAAGAGAGCAGAAGCCTATCCCAGTAGCTGCTGAGTGCAAGGCTTGCATTACTGCATAACCATGACAATTACCATTCAAACTTTAGAACAGTTGTGTTCATGTTTCTAAGGTAACAGCAAGCTCAGACAGCTGTAAGAAAATTGGTTTAGCTTATCTGGCATTCTGGATGTTTCTTTCATGCATGTTGATGCACTTCATTTTGCTGTGAAATGCAGCATGTCTGCTGTTAATTTAGTTTTTCCATGATGCGAGATCCCCAGCAAGGTTGGGGCCCTGGGCAGTTGTCTAGTTTTTCCTCATGTGCTGCCTAACATCAGCCCTGGCAAGGGTTTATTAAATGTTCTGAGCTGCAGAACTTAAAAAGTCTCTACCTTTCCTCCTCCACTGTCTTGTTAGGTATGAAATTTGTCGGCTGTGCTTATTCGCGAGTGACAGAATTATCACTTTAAAGATCAATAAGGCAGATAACAGCCACCTGTAGTTTTTCAAACTTTTTTTTTTTAGTTACAGAAGTTATTTGGATAAAAGTGATACTTTAATTGCCAAAAATATGAGTATTTGCCAATTAGTTAATATAGTGATGTAGTATAATCCATGCCTGTTCATTATATAAAGATTTCTTCAGCAAGTATTTCTTCTGAAAATTTCACCTTAGTTTTTGCTAGCACTTTGATGGGTTTAGTAAGAAAAACATTTTTAAATGTAAAATGGTAAATGATGACCTCTAGTAGAAACCATGGAATCCCTGCTGTCAAGTCTAAGTCATGCAGGATGAGACAAATTCCTTTCTGACAAAATTAAATAGAAAAACAAATATATGAAATTTATTTAAAATTGTTAACTGGGGTAGAACACTGATCACAAATGACTTTCGATCTCAGTCTGGGAGTCTCATGATCAGTAGTAGGGAAATAAATGGGGGGGGTGTTGAAAGTTTTCTGAGCACTAAAAAAATCTCAAGATGATTGGATAGGTTGAAAACTGACTCTTGAATAATATTAACTATGTTGGAAGGTGTTTTCCTTTAAGGCAGCTTACATTTCTGAAGATTTCTTTAAGAAAGTGGATCAGTAGATTATGGAACCTGATTCTGTTTGTGTGCTATAAGACTAGCATGCCTGCAGGTGTCAAAGGCTTTTCCTCATACCTTGCTTGTCAATAGTTGATTGAATTATACTAGAAATCAGGTGATAGGACTGTTTAGGTATTATAGTTGACCAATGAATTATAACTGGACAGTGACTGGCAACATGTAGTAGTAATATGAACATAAAGTATTGTCTGTCTAGTTTATTAATGGCAGCATATTCAGTGACTGAATAGAGTCCATTAATATAATTTAGTCTTAAGGACCCAGAATAACTTATTTAAGGTTTTACATTTGGCAGAAAACTACTGAGGGTGGTCATTTGCTTAGAGATTTACTCTCCATAAAACAGGATAAAAATAGCTTGGACTTAAAATCTAGGAAGATTTACTATGTATCTGTTGTACACCTAATGCTTTGTTTATCTGTACAAGTTGCAATATAGTTTCCCTGCTAAGTAAATTTCATTCTTACTTATTAAATTATACAAGGCTATAAGGGTCCTGTAGGATAGTTCAGGGTAAAGAAAGAGCAGTACTTATTTCATCTAAATGTGCTTTGTATTTTTTCTGCATGTTTTGTTGCATACCAGGTCCATGGGAATGTGTAATATATTAATGTTTCTATTGAAATACACCAGTTCAAACAGTATTTAAACTTTGAATGCTATGTTTTTCTAGAATGATAGTGTCATTATTTCCGTTTATATTTTTACAATTAGGCTGCCATCTCTTCTTTCATTGGCAAAGGGATAATATTCTCCATTAGCAAAAAACAACTACATCAATAATATACTTGAATGGTGCCCCCCCCAACACGTCGTGGGTAATTTTAAAGAAATACACTTTTATGGTCAGGAGGAGGATAACATTTCAGAAAAAAAAATAGATTGGGAGCTTCCTGCACCAGCCTATATATTGTATAAAGTAAAGGACCCTCCACAGTACTTTGCAACTTGGTTGACCAATTTACTTGATGTTGTCACATGTTTTAGATCCATCCCTGGCTCCTGTACCACACCTTCATGTTGGAAATTTCTCTGGACCTCTGTATCAGTCTCTGCTAGTGGTGGGATCATTGTAGGAAGGGATACTAATCTCACATCTGGATAATATAGCAAATAATCTCTGAAAGCATGTCATCAAAATGAAAGAATTACTAAAAGGCCTTAAAGATTTTAAACTTCCTGATACCTGATATGAAACAGAGCACTTCTACAACACTGTTCAAGAGGAACTTGGCTGAGTGGATGGGGCACTGTAAATTCTTACTAGGGATAGTGCCCACAACCCTCCTGGACATGGGCAGTCATCACTAAATTCAGTCTTCGGGATTGACTAGTACCTCTACAGTATTACATTGGGTTGAAACAACTAGGCTTAAAATGACATCTGGGTCGATAGCCTAGTAATCTCCTATGATCCTATGATATCTTTAGTTTAACATTTCCCACAGAAATCATGTATAGTTGCTATTCAAACTGAAGTGGATAAATCTATGACAGAGTGTTACTTTCTTTCATCAGATTTAATTTCCTCTGTGTAAGAAGATAAACACTGTGGCTAAAAAGTATTGAACCTTGATCAAGTTATAACTAAGATTAACCCTGGAGCCATTAAAATAATTTCCAGATGGTGACTGGACCGTCTGCTTCTGACACATTCAGAAGTAAAACTCAGAACTGAAAAATGGAGTCCATGAACACTTCAGAAAAATAATTATCCCTACCTCAGAGTGTATTGTCAACTTTAACTGCAGTCCTTTTGACTGGAGAAGGCATACACAGAACAAAGAACAGTGAAAATAATGATTCTTTGGTAGAACAAAACAACAAAGAGCCATTTTAGATAATTGGACCTACAAAAGATTGTTCGCCAAGATGCCAAATAAATGTCATCTTTAGTAAATTTGCAAAAACTGTATGATCTACCTTGCTAAGAAACTTAGTCACAATCATGGGCTAGCTATAGACAGAAAAACAATGAGAAGAGCTAAAACAAGACAAAGGCAGTTAGTGGTTAACACATTAAAAGAACACTACCCTGAGCAGGTTCTTTATTCACATGACAACATTTTCATATCTTTAAGAAAACACTGATGCATGATTTGCCGTTTTTAACAGCCTTCTATATAAGCAACCAGTCTGAAGCTCTTTTATTTTCGAAGAACTATAAAGATTGCTAAGAAGTTAACACCTAGCCAAGCCCAGGGTCACAGTTTTGTTTCAAATCAAAATGTGGATTATATCATAGTTACTTCTCTTCTAGCCCACCAGTTAGCACCCTGCATCCTGTTCTACTGTGCAGTGCACTGCATAAGGACTGTGTTGGAGTCTTCCTAGGATATGGGGTAGTGTACCGTAGTAGATGCTATACGCAGGCCCATTCTACTGTTTGCTGTATTCAGGTCATGGAAAATTATGCATGGTAAAGTTAAACACTGATGTGCAATAAGTTTAGATATTTCTCTGACGGATGTTAAAAGCAATGAGATTCCTTAATAAATTATTAAAATGATTCAACAGCTATAAACATATTGTAATATCACATGTAAACTAAACACTTAGTCTTTCAATACACTAAAATGATATAGACAAGGATGCCTATTCTTTCCATTGACTATCTATATATCGACACATATAGGATTACACGCATACTTTCTAGAATGATATAATTGAACTTTATAGCCACTTTTTTGATAAAAAAGTGTTCATTTATTCATACAATTTGCATTATATGAAGTCTTAAATATAGAAATATACAAGCATGGCCACTCATGATTATGACCCAGGTGACCCAGGTTCGATTAGTGACTTGGGAAACTGATAGCGTGGCAGGGCTGGAAGGGTGTGCCCATCCAGGGGGGGGGGGGCTGGATGGCTCGTGGTTTCCTCTGGCTGATGATTTCCAGTGAAGACTGCAGATGTCACTGGGAGGAATGGTCAGTGGCCTTGCAGTAGGCTTTGCTGAGCTGCCACAGAGGGGGGCAATATGCCACATGCTTGCATTGCACATGCCTACCTTGGACCATAAACCACAAAAAAATAGGAGAGGGGGAGGAAGAAAGGGTAGGCCAATAAATAAGCCCCTCCTGGTTGGAAGCTCAAACATGCTGAGCCCCATTGCCTTCAGTCCATGACAGGCCACAACAATTACCGGAGCTAAGTACAGGGATACAAGGAGTAGTTGGCAGTCCCAGTGTGGAAGGGGCACAAAGAATGGGCCAGTAGCCATGAGGGAGAGCAAAAAAAAAAAAAAGAAATGAACAAGTGTGAGATACTGAATATGATTTAACAAGTCTTCCAGCAGCCCAAAGAAAAAAAGATCTTATTTACTATATTGTAGCTGTTATCCCAAATTTTCATGAATATGGCATCCGTTGTAATCAGCTGAAGAGAATATTAAAGTTGACAAGAGATAAAATAGAAGGAACAGGCAAATAATTCATTAAAAAGTATTCTAAGTTTGAGTTTATTCATAGCTGTAAGACCAGAATTACAGAAATGAGGAATGAAGGATTGATTCCTAAGAATAAATGGACTTCAGGAAGAAAGTTCTGCCACTGCATTATCATGTAGAGAATCAAGCTAAGAGAGAGATACAATAAAATGAATATTGGAGGGAGAGGAATGAGATTTTAATAATGCAGATGTGTCAGAAATCTACATGGCAGAGTATAATGGCTGTGCATGTGTATCTTAGTCAAAATAAATATTCACTAAAATTTGCATTAAAAGCCAAGAGTCCAAAACATTTGACAGAGAGCTGCTATCAGCTATATAACTGCATTTTAAATGTGTTGTAATTACAAAATCAATAACATTGTTTTCATTATATATTTTGAAGGTGAAATATCAGATGATTTGTTTGATGAAAAATTGACTATGGTCACTGTGGATATTAAGGATCTGTACTCTGTTATCCCCCACAACACTGGTGTGGATTGGTTTTATCAGTATTTGCTTTTTTATGGGGGAATAGATCAGAGAATAGCAAATACTTTAAGAGTTTTCATGACCATGGTGCTAGAAAACAATTATCTTGTTTTCGAGAGCCAACTTTTTAGACAGCAGAAGGGTGTGGCAATGGGGGCAGTTTGTGCCCCTACTTTTGCCAATGCTGTATTTCATTTTGGGATTTGAATTACGTTGTCAACTTGGGTTATCAAGGATCATGGGTTCTATATGGACGCTTTCTGGATGATATGATCTTTTTTTGGAAGGATAGTGAAAAGAAGTTGCAGGAATTTTATGATTATCTTAACACCACCACTGATCTTCTAAGATTTACCATGGATATTCAAGGTTGTGTAGATAACTTTTTGGATCTCACTATTCGTATCAACAGGGAGAATAAATGTTTTGAGTCAACCATCTATCGTAAACCAACTTATTCAAATTATTTTCTGCATTTTGAGAGCATGCTCCCTGAACATCAGAAAAAAGCCCTTGTTAAAGGGCAATGTGTGAGGTCGGCCAGGATGGTGACTCAGGACTTGGAATTTGAGAATGAGGTTGGCAAACTGGTTAACATGTTTAAGGTAAGGAGATACCCCGGTGACCTTTTATCGAATATTGTTAATGAGGTGAAGGAAAAAAAGGAGAGTGGGGCATTTTGTTCTGCTCCTTGGTAAAAGTAATGTGACCACGATTAGTCCTAGAGTAGAGCAAGCTCCTTACAGGCATACAATAAGGCAGTTGTTGTTACCTTTAACTCTAGTTTTCCAGGTGTAAGGGCTATAGTGGAATCCCACTGGAATATTTTTAGGACAGATCAGGATTACCTGCATTTTGATGGCCCCAAACCCCTAACTGTTTACCGAAAATATGTTAGTATAAAGACCTTGGTGGAAGGTGTTAAGAAAGAAGGAAGAATTGGGAAGATGTCCCAATGTGGTCACTGTGGGCAATGCCCTTTCATTGTTGAAGCATCTAACCATATGATAATTGGATTGGGTGTTGTGAAACTGTGGAGTAAATTTTATTTTGGAAGTAAAGCGGTGGTGTAGTTGGCTCAATGTAGTGCCTGCCCTGCTTTCTGTAT
Organism: Protopterus annectens; assembly: GCF_019279795.1. Classification (NCBI taxonomy): domain Eukaryota; kingdom Metazoa; phylum Chordata; order Ceratodontiformes; family Protopteridae; genus Protopterus; species Protopterus annectens. The sequence goes on along the minus strand of NC_056728.1, from coordinate 1,244,214,497 downwards.
AGGGAAAACAAAATCAAGTCTTAAGAAATGAATTTACCAATATTGTTATGATATCGGTAAAAAATACTCCAGGAATGCTTTGTATAAGCATATATCAGGGAACCCCGGGCATAAGTTTAAATTTATTGCTATTGACCAAGTAGATCTAGGACCAAGGGGTGGACCAATTGAGGATTATTTGGAATTTCTTGAATTTAAGTGGCAGCTTAGAGCAAATGCCACCCAGCATCCTCGATTGAATGAAGCTGTATCCTTGTCTAGTGTACTTAAACTAAGGGCAGCAGGATTTATATAATGTGTTCAGTAAAGTTTAGGCTTAATGTGTTATTTTTATTATTATATCAATATTTTTGGGTACAGAAAAATGTTTTAAAGTGATTCATGGTACTGTATTTGTCATTATTGTTTTTTTATTATTGTTTTTTATGTATTGGCTATAAGGTTTACTGTTAACAATATTCATTGAGTGGTACTTATATGTGCCTTTTAGTTTTAATTGTTTTTTACTTAATTGGCTAACTACCCTATTAGTTAAATCAATATGGGTATTTAAAGGTTGGAGGGGATGTGCTTTATTCAATGTGAAGAAGTCCAGTTATTGTAGGACGAAAGTGCTTAATACATTGTATATTTGTGGCTGTGGCTCCAAAGTATTTACCTTCATATTTATTCTTGGTTTGTGTTTTTTGTTTATTTGTTTTTACATATTTTGAAGGTAATTATATACACATAAAAAATATGTGTGTGTGTGTGTGTGTGTGTGTGTGTGTGTGTGTGTGTGTGTGTGTATTATATATATTTGTCTGTATTTTATATATATATATATATATATATATATATATATATATATATATATATATATATATATAAACTTACACACACACACACACACACACACAGCATAAGGGTCCAGCAAACATAAACACCCGACTGCTATATTGTAATGTCCAAGTCAGGAAAACATTTTAATGTAGAGGTAGAACCATTTAAAATATATCAAATGTTTTCCAAATAATTCTTCTAGCTGCTCAACACATGGATGGTAAACCAGTAACTCCACTACAAACTGGTTTTGCCCCCTGACGTCATCAGTGTAATAGTACATCTAATCTAAAATTTTCACCTTGTATACATTGTTTGAAGTCACATCGACCCATTTACCCACATAGACATCTAAATGCATATAGTAACCAAGCAACCTAGTGAAAAGTTTTGTTCAAACCCACATTACTGTATCTACATAAATCCATCAGTGCAAGATGATTTTACAAAACCTAATAAATACTGAAAAAGAAAACAGTAAAGCATATTAAATATCCATACAAAAATCATATACAGAATGTATGCAAAAACCATGAACACTATATAATAAATCATCCATATATAATCAACATTAATATCATAACTAACTTATACATATGCACATATATGCTTATGCGTACTAATACACCGGCACATTTATATAATATATATAGATACATACACACATGTACACTTAAATACATATAGAAAACATGTCCATTAAAAGCCAACATGCCTCAAAAAAGGATAATAATAACAGTGTTAACAATATCTACAAGTCTTCATTTAAACCTGGCCTATACGTGGCCCCCAAGTTAACAATTCAGAGCTTCTCTTTCCTATCCAAAATTCTATGCTTCTCAACATTAGACAAATTACTACCCCAAACCACATCTATACCAACAAACACAAAATGTGCCGAAGCATGTTCCACCTTGTGCTTAAATAAGGCGCTCCTAGATCTTTTACAATTAATGTCACTCAGATGTACAGCTATTCGGTTTTTAAAGGCTCTAGAGGTTTGGCCAATATAGAACACCCCACACTGGCAGATAGCCATATATATGACCCATTCAGTGCGACATATGATCAGAATGAGTCATATATATATGGCTATTGGCCAATGTGGGTCCTTCTTTACGTTTTATAGATTTATCCTTAGGTATCTGTATTTATATAAAAAAAGATTTTTTCATACATATTTTTAATGTTTACCTAATGTTGTTTTATTTTGAGTTTATTGCTAAAACTTGCTATCTCGTGACAGCTTGATTATAATGACAGAGGCAAGTTTATGTAATGATGGTATATGTCTTTAAATTTTGAATTTGCATTTGAAATTGATTATTTGATTTTATTGGTTGACCAATCATATTTAAATGTCTTAGTTTGATTAAGATGCTTTTACTGGTCTGAAGAAGCTCACAGCAAAGCGCTTACCATTTTTTTATTTCATGTAATAGAAGTTTTATGGTTCGTCTACTGCCTGTCTGCCTCACTGCTATTTTGTATATTGTACTAACACATTATATATGAATTGAATAGCATCAAAAATTGCATCAGTTTTATAGTTAGCCATCAAAAATTGCATCAGTATTATAGTTAACGTATTAATGAAACTCATCATGCAAATATACCAACAATTTTGCTCTAGAGAAAAATGTGCTGGAAAGGAAAGTGCGGCAAAATATTTTTTTTATAATTGGAAATGTGCAGCATCTTAACAGGTAGAATGTAGAATGTATTCTGGCTACTAGTTTGTAAAGCAAGGGCACGGTGCTTACACCATAGAAGAGCTGTTATTATGGGCTGCCACTTTACCAGATCACTATATCTCTTGCAGGGAAAGGACACTGGCAACATACTGTCACAAATAAAGAAAAACATATTTCATAAATATCTTATACTGCAATGTCTTTATGCACAGACACTGCTACTGTTCCAGTTGCATTTTGAATGGAAAACTATGAGACAAAACTGAATGTTCCTGCCATTAGAACAAATTAGAGTTATAAACATAAGTTGGCCTTGAGGCCCTGATTTATTATTCCATTCATCTTTCCTCTGTCACTTCATATGCACACCTTTTTCCTGCCATCAGGGCATATTGTTGAAGGCTAGCAAACAATGTTTCATGTATTGTTACCCCTTTTCATTACATAACAGGAGAATGAATGGCTCATTTGTCACATTTATGAAATGCTAGGCAGAAAGATTGTTGCTTGATTCTGCATGTGAGTCGATAATTTACAGTATGCTGTACAGCAGTAGCGTTTAGCTACCATCCTCTGATTTACTCAAGAGCATGCTGCAGTATTTGCTACATTAAGGCAAACTCAGCACTCCAAGCAAAGAAAGATAGTGCCAGACTTTAGAACCTGACCTAAATAAAGATGCTGCACTAAAACTGACCTAATTACAAATGCTACATTTTCAACAAAATTGTGGGTAAGTCTAGATTAGGAAACATGACTTAGGAATGTAAAAGTATACATCTTTACTTTTAGTACTTTACATGGGATCCATCCATAAAATTAATTTTAAGAGAAAAAAAATTCCTGGTAACATGATAGCATGCCCTTTTCCATTCCCTAGCACTTTGTATTTACAGATATAGATCTACGGTCTTCTGCCCAGTCACACTATGATAATATAAACACCCTGGTGGCTCTACTGACTTTCCACCATTTTAGATCTGGTGCAATGCTTAGCACACAATATTTCTCAGAATCCAGTTGGTGCCCTCTTAATATACATTCACCACATATTATCTAATGTTTGCCCTTCAGTGTCTTACTTTGTAGATTTAAAACATGTAGTACAGGACAATAATATTCTTCTTTTATTATTACTTACTTTTCTTAACTAATGTCTTTTTATAACTGCGCTGTGGTGCTCTTCGCTTTTTCCCTGGTATCATTGGGCTTTCTTGATGTACTGCACATGCATATGGGGCTTATGTTCCCATGCTTAAGCAGTACATCAGTGCTTTGGAAAGGAAGCAACAGAGAAAGCAAGATCTCTGTTACTTTTTTTTAAATAAAAAAAATTGAAATCTGGACAGTTCAGACGTATGAGAGAGACAGGGTATAAAAATACAAGGATAATCAGGTACAGTTCTTTAGTTTTGCATAACGTACCTGATTTTTCTCTGTCACGTCTCTATCATACCTGTTCATATTTCAAAATTTATTTTATTTTTATTTTATTTATTTTTTTATTTAAAAATATTGGAAAGCTCCCTAGCATATATTAATAGAAGAAAGTCTGGGCAACTGGTCTATTGATATATGCTCGATTTTACAACTGGCACGTCAGTTGGGATGACCAATCAGTATGCGCATTTTTGAATGTTAATGGCCATTCATTGTATAATAGATAATAAATGTATCTACTTTTCACACATTTTAGCTATTACATGTTTGAGTTCTTCAACAGATACAGTGTTATTAGTCTGTTTTGCTGTGATGTGTGGTAACTTGTAGTGCATGTGTGACTATATGGATTGTACTAAAATAGCCATGGCAAGTTGTGTGAAGTGTGATTTTCTTAAGTTCATTCATTACAATATACAGAAAGGCTGGGATTCAGAAAGCATATCATAGCCAGTGCTGTGAGCAATGCTGCAGTGCCCAATACCACAACTTTGATATAATGTGATTCAGAAACATGGCAAAGCAGCATGGAGAAATATCTCATTAACAGATTATTCTCAGGTCCCTGAAGTAAACACTTTGCAGTTACAGCTACTTGTGCTAGTGTTCCCTCTGCTAAACTTTACAATCTAGTTACTTGCAGAGGCACCTACTAACATGCAGCAAACATGCATAGAGACACCGGCCCTACACACACCCCCTCAATGCTACTCATATGTTAGCACAAGCACACACACACACACACACACACACACACACACACACACACAGTCATTCACCTGTGCACGCATACCTTCACACAAACTCATGTCACACCAACACACATGCTCACACATAACACTAGTTATAAACACACATGCATAATGCTAATCATAAACCCACACACAACTACAGTCATGCCTATACACACACCTGCATGCCCACTTACATTCAAATATACATATTCACACACACACACACACACACACACACACACACACACACACACACACACACACACACACACACACACATATAATGCAAATCATAAACACAGACACACACAAATATACGTGCACACACACACACACACACACACACACACACACACACACACACACACACACACACACACACCCACACACACAGCAGGCTTTGCAGTACTTACCTCCACCGGGGCTCACATTCCCACTCCTGCCTTAGGACTGGATAGGCACAGTATATGCCATCATGAGACAGTGTACACTTTTTTACCTCGCTGCTCAAACAACATTCTTTAAATCATTTTACCATGCTATTCCAATCCATGCAAAAAGTTCTGAGGATGCACACATGGCTAATTAACATTAGCCTTGCCTCTGGACTACTGCATTTGCATACAACCTTTGCGAGTGAGATGGGTGTAGTGCTATGAACCGGAGCCTTCTTACTGCTGTAGTGCTATGGTGGTCTCTGGAACTCTGTCTCACAATGCACTGTGTAATCCTGCTATTAAAAAGGATTGCACAGTGTGCTATGATATCTCTTATGTAATCTGAGAAAAGTTGCACACAATAATATGTCAAAAAATGTTGTCATAATTTAGATATTATTTTTCTCATAATTTCTTATTTTAAATATACTCTGCACTGAAATAGACAGCTCAGTGAAAGTTAGTGTAGCTAGAAAGTGCGTAATACCATAATTTTGCAATCATTCCTTTGAGCAAATGCTGCACCTTGCCAACTGTGACTTTATATATTCATTATTACTTGTTTTATGCATTGTTAATCAGATAAGATCCATTATATACAAAGAGCTTTTTATGGGTTATCTCAGTTTTCCTAATGTTAGGTGACATGCACATTGTGCGCAGATGGAGACCACGAGATCTGAATTTTAGTCTACAAAATGTTATTCTGTCTTGGTTTGTTACCTTATTCATTGACTTATAGTGTCAACCAGAAAGCCACAAGCCACAGAAAGTGAAATGAAATTATGAATGAAATACAGTCCCCAGAACTGTCAGCTGCATGCTACATTCATTCCTTTCATTCATTCATTCTAAGATTGCCCTCTTTATCTAGCTCAAGAAAGCCAGAGCCTATCTCAGACATTTAATGGGCACAGGGCAGAGAAAATAGTTCTGACAAGGATGCAGTCTGTTGCCCCCCCCCCCCGTCTCTCTGTCACTAATACATGACTTATGCTCCTAGAACAATTAGGAAGACTGACAGTTTTCCTAAGGCATGTTTGGGAGATTTGGGAGTAGATCTGTATGCTTCTCTGGAGGAAGTTTATTATTTTAGCTTTTGTTAACTAGATAAGATCCACTATAAAACAGTGTTTGGTTTCAGAAGTGACCCAGAACCATTGGTTTAGTCATATAACTTGCTTAGATTCACATAATATGCCCGTGAAGGTTGTGGAAATGTAATTTATGTTTATAATGTACTGCCAGCTTTGGTTTGTTGCCTATAATTGCAACAAAAAACACATATATTTTGTATATGTGCTATATATAGCAGAATGGGTGGGGGTGAATTGATGTGATACCCACTGAATGGATGCAATATATTATTTTGTGTGTTAATTTAATATCAATGAAAAGTGTAAAGATAAAAAATGCATTATTCAGTAAAACACTGCAAACTCTAACCTTAAAACAAATGTAATAGATAATGCTAATTTAGATGACCAGCCACTACTCTGCTGTATTCATCTGTGCAATCCAATGAACCTGTTGCATTCTGCTAACCATAAGTAAAATTTTATACTGTATTTTGCACTTTTAAACTGTATTTTGATATACTGCTGATTTTGTAAAACTGTTCTTGCTGATTTTGTTGCACTTTTTGCCTGCTGTAGCATAGACTATATTCAGACCTGCTGAATCTGGTTCTGTTTGTTAAACTGAGCACTAAACCAGGCTATCGTTCATGGGAGAGGGGCCCCTTCCACCCTTGCGCAGGAGAGTGAACTTAGGACTCATCTGACTGAAGGTTGCTGACACAGGGCTCATTTTTGACCTTTTTTATTGGTTAAATTGTTTAATTAAGTTTGCTGTTGCTTTAACACAGCTCCACAGAGTTAGACGATCAGCCAATGCTCTGCTGTATTCATCTGTTTATGCGTAGGACACCTCCATGCACCATTGCGCACTACCGCACAGTGGGGGTAACCACTGGCAGTTATAGATGCAAAAAACATTTGTAGATAAATTTTCCCTTAGTAGCTGTCCATGATTCAGCCAAGAAGTCCTTAAATTGTGCTTAGCTGCTCAGAGAACAACTCAGCTGCATTATTGTCCCATAAGCAGTCCCAAAACCACCAAAACTACAATAGTCTCGTACCATTTAGAGAGCCTCTGTTGGTATAGTCCCTTTATAGAGCACCCCATTAGTATAGACACCATTTAGAGCACCCAGTAATACCACAGTCCTCCATTTTCTCTCCCCACCATGAAAACAGGATATAACCTAGCATTATGGATGGTCAGTTTCCCTCCATTTATCCTACATGATTGACATGGGTATCCTGAGGCAGTGTAGCAACTGCCTCATGTACATTGACAACCCTCTACTCCTAAATCACCTAAGTTCAATTTGCGAGAGATGCAGCTACACTAAGACTTGGGAATCCTTGCTCTCTCGCACACAGAACAGTAATACTGAACAGGTTGTCCGCTCACGTACTACACCTCTTACATAAACCATGCACTCAGCACATAAACCATCCTAAGCAGAGGTACTTACCAGAAACCTACCTAAACACCAGAGACCTTCCAAACCCAAACATGCTATACCTAATAAAACACCTACAGTACTCAATACACATAAAAACACAAGCACCAGTGTCTCGCGAAATAAGTTCCTAAGACAAAGCACATCTAAACCAAATTTTTTAGTCATAGGTGACTCCATTGTGAGACACACAGATGTCCCACTCACCAGGCTAGACAAGGAGAAGGTTACAGTCAGCTGTCTATCAGGTGCCAGGATCCATCAAATCACACATTCACCCAACTCTCTGAACAACAAGTACCATTATGACTCTGTCATATTTCATGTTGGTGTGAATGACTTGAGATGTTTCTCAATGGACTATATGAAGAGAGATATGATTGAACTCTGTGAATCTGTGTCCCAGGAAGGTATGTTCCTAGCCTTAAGCAGCATTCTATCCTCACCTAGGATGATACCACAATATAAACAAAAAATTATTGACTTCAACAACTGGATTAGTTTCTGGTGTCATTCTAAGGAGATCCAGTGCCTGGGATGACATGGTTGATAGACCACACTTCTTTGCCAGAGATAGTCTTCACCTGTCAACTCTAGGCTTTTAGTTACTTGCTAAGACACTTGCATCCCCCATAGTGCCTTTTTAAGGCAAGGTCTCAAGAACAAAATTTCTGACTTGAAAATATCACTCACAAATAAATTAAAGGTTATGCTGCTAAGTGCTAGGAGTTTAAATTAGAAACTTCACTCTCTGGAAGCACTCCTTTCACCTGAGGATGTTGACATCTGTGCAGTCACAGAAACTTGGTTCAGGGCTGCAGTGAGTACCCCAGCCATGCAAGGCTACAATGCCTTCCATACATTCAGACCATAAAATGAATGTGTGAGAACCAAAGGAGGAGGAGGATCTATCTTCATCAATGATAAATAGACCTCTAAACTGGTGAGACAGGAAAACTATATGGAGTTACTCTAAGTTCAGCTAACTGTGGGTAAGATCCACTTTAAGTCATCATTAGCTATAGGCCCCCATCAATGAACCAAGATATCCATGCTGTTTTTTTGGATCTACTTAAGTCAATCAAATTACAACCAAATACTCTACTCATGGGCAATTTTAACTATCCCTCCATTGACTGGGAAACTTCTATGAGTGCCAACATGTTCACACAAAGGTTCCTGGACTTTGTTAACACTAATGCCCTGTAACAAATAGTATGCAACCCCACAAGGGGCTCAAATATTCTCAGCCTGGTCCTCATTAACATGGGTGACCGTTGCACCACTTCAAGCATAGGACACTCACTGGTTAAATCTGATCACAAATCAGTCCTATTTGAAGTAGCTATAACACCTGAACTCCCCTTAGGTGAAATCAAGCTAAACATTTTCACTAAAGCTAATTATACCCTCCTAAGGGATGGCATAAATAATTTCCAAGCTCCTGTTCCCACAGGTGGCATTGACAACTATACTAAGGTATATACAAATGCCTTGTACAAACACTTATACAAATGTATTGACACAGTTGTACCTGATAGGATCAAAACAAGATCTTCAAGAAAAAACAAGCCTCCCTGGTGGACATCTAGCATTAATAAGTTATACAACAAGTGGAAGAAGTTTCTATCTAAGAATAAAAAAAGAGAGGTCCCAGCTCTGGAGGTACAAGGTACACCCTCCTCTGATTGAACAAACAAATATGATCACTTGTAAAATCCTCTAAGGGCAACTTCAAAAGAAATTTAGCAACCATGGCTAAGGATAATCATAAGGCATTCTTCAGCTATATCCGTAACCTAAAAGGTAGGACCCAGATGTGTGCTGAACTAACTGGATGGCATCACACACACTGATCCTGTGAAAATAGATAACCTATTAGCAGACAGGTTTGGTGAAACTTTTCATCCCACTGTTCCCTCCAAACTTTCCACAAAGCATTCCCTCTACATCATCCCCACCTTGCATCTCCAAAGGGCAAGTTATTAATGCTCTCTCCAAGGCCAAAAACACTGCCTCTATGGGACCAGATAGCATCCCAGGTTGTGTTTAAAAGGTCTAAAACATGAGCTAGCAACTCCATTAGGTATTCTCATCAACCACAACCTGAGTAATGGTTTTGTCCCTGCTGAATGGAAAACAGCAACCATCATCCCCATTAATAAAGCGGGTACAGCAACAGACCCTGGGAACTACAGACCCGTTAGCTTAACCAGCCCTATCTGTAAGGCCATGGAACGAATAATCATGGACCTCCATGATCAGACACAGTTTGGCTTTGTCAAAGGCAGGTCATGCCTGTTAAACCTGGTGGAATTCTTCGAAAACTTCACCAGAGCTATAGATCAGTCTACCTTCACTTACCCCAGGCCTTTGACACAATCCCACATTCGACATCATTGATGAACTCTCCCATTTGAATATCAACCCTTATGTCGTCACGTTGATTGCTAACTGGCTCACTGACAGATCACACTCAGTCAAAGTTAGGGACTTTACCTCAACCAGCAGACCTGTCACCAGTGGGGTTCCACAGGAGTCAGTGCTGGGCCCCCTATTGTTTTAAATATACTTTTCAGACATTCAGACCAAAACAGAGGGGCTGTGACTGACTAAGTTTGATGATGACTGCAAATTAGGTGCAGTCACTGAATCCCCAAATGTGTCAATGTACTTCAAGAAGGAATTAAACAAACCAGTGATTGGTGCCAAAGCCAGGACTCAAATTCAGTGCAAAAATGCATTATTATCCCCTTCGGTAAAAACACTATCCCTGCAGGCTATCATATAAATAATAATACCCTAATTAATAACTCAATAGTGATAGACTTGGGAATGCAAATTGACTGTAGTCTAAACTTTGACCACCATGTGTCTACTGTGGTAAGAAAGGCATTCTATGTCACACACCTCATTAGCAAAGACATTGCCTCAAGAGTGAAGGAAGTCATAGCATTCTGTACTCAACCTTCATCAGGCCAGTAATTAAGTATATTGTTTCCTTTAGTATGTACTTTACCAGGCACCTGCAGCAACTTCAGAGACCTCAGAAATTTCTAACCAAGAAAATTCAGGGTCTCCAGTGCATGTCATACATTGATAGATTGAAGTCATTGTCACTGTATTCAGTAGCACACAGACTACTTAAAGCAGACTTGTTCCTGGCCTACTTAGCAATTTCATATCCAAGCCTAATAGAAATGCTGCACATCTGCAAGTCAAATGGGACAAGGGTCACCCCCTCCAGGGACCTTAACCTGGCCTGTGAGATAAATAGGACCTGCTGGAGAGACAGATATGTCTCTCAAAGTTTGTCACTCCTCTGGAATAGGCTACCAGTTTACATCAAGCAAAGCCCCTCTATAACTCTATTTAAGTGTAGCCTGGATGCTGGATGGGAAAATGTAAATTCCTGTCAGGAATCTCAGCTCTGACCCTCCTAGATATGGGCCTTCATTGCTACCTAAGATCTCGAGTTTAGGCAAAATCCTTTATATTGGGTTTCTCTAGTATTATATTCGGCATGCACAGCTAGGCTTATAAAGACCTTTGGGTCAATAGTCCAGTAACCACCTATGAACCTATATTGTTGTTCATTGTTCTGCAGCCAAAGGTTGAAGAAATAATTTAATAACATTTATTACCCACAAAGTGTGCCAACATCCTGGATTTGGTGCTTACCAATATGGAGGACCACTGTAGCATTCCGATTGTGAGGTCTTCCCTGGTGAGAGCTGACCATAAATCAGTCTCCTTCGAAGTTACTATCACACCTGATCCACCTGTAGCACCAACTAAATGAAAAAACTTCTCCAAAATAGATTATAACCTCTTACTGGATGCACCTCGCCCCTCAGATGGAACTGGCAACAATGCCGAGTTCTACACAAATGCTTTATACAAACACCTGAACAACTGCATTGGCTTGGCTGTACCTGATAGGAATAGAACCAAAACAAGTTCCTCGAGGAAGAGAAAAACAGTCTGGTAGACAACTGCCATTAACAGGCTTTACAATAAGTGGAAGAAATTGCTGTCCAAGAGTAAGATGAAGCAACCCCTAAACTGGAAACACTCCCTCCTCAGCATAAACAAGCAAATAAGACTTATTGTGACGTCCTCCAAAGCCAACTACAAATCCAAATAGCTTCCTCAACTAAGGACAACCATAAGGCGTTCTTTAGTTACATCCATAACCTAAAAGGAAAGGAAGGCCCAGATTTGTACTGAACTGGTAGTTAATGATGCCACAAATACTGAACCTGTGGACATTGCTAATCTTAAAGAAAAGAATAAAACAGTGGTAAACTTGGAATGAAGCAAACAGAAGCCCAATAAAAAATGATAAACTCAAGCTGAAGAATGTCAAACTCACTTTAATAAATCAAAAAAGACAAGCAAACCTTTCAGGCTTAGCCTTTCCTCGGTGCAACATGGTCATGTGATTTAATGTTACTATTTTAAATGGTGCTGAAATGGTTATTTTATACGTTGCACTGAGGAAGGGCTAAGCCCGAAAGCTTTGCTTGTCTTTTTTGTTTTATTAAAGTGAGTTTGACATTCTTTGGCTTGAATTTATCATTTTTTATTGGACATTGCTAATCTGTTAGCTGACATGCTCTGTGAAAACTTCACTCCCCTGTCCCCACCACACTTACCCCAAGACATCCCTACTACCTGTCCTCTACCTTGTATCTCTAAAGATCAGGTCGTGAACACCCTCTCTAAGGTCAAAAACACAGCATCCATGGGACCTGATAGCAATCCCAGGCTGCATCTTACATGGGCTCAAACAAGAATTAGCAACGCCATTGGGTACTCTTTTCAGTCATAGTCTAAGCACTGGCTTCATCCCAGCTGAATGGAAAAAGGCCACCATTATCCCCTTGTACAAAGGTGATGCTTACATTGACCCAGGAACTATAGACTAATTAGCCTGATTAGCCTTTTCTGCAAGGCCATGGAGAAAATCATCATGGACCTTATCAACAAAGATATTGGTAACCTCCAAACACCTGACCTTACTTAATTTGTATTTGTCAAAGGGAGATCATCCCTGTGAAACCTGGTGGACTTCTTCAAGACAGTCACCAAGGCCCTTGATGATGGGAAACCTGTGTATAAAAGCCTACCTAGACTTAGCCAAAGCCTTTGACACTATCTCCCACTCAGGCAGAACTGACAAACTCACCCAGCTAGGTATCAACTCGTATATCATTAGATGGGTCACTAACTGGCTCACTGATAGAAAACATATGGTGAAAATAGGGGAATCCACCTCAAACAGCAGACCTGTAACCAGTGGTGTGCCACAGAGATCAGTCCTGAGACCTCTCCTGTTTGTAACCTATTTCTCAGAAGAGCAAGCTAAAGGGTCTTACACAAACAAATGAATGGTGCCGAAATTATGGCCTTAAACTCAATGCAAAAATATATTATCATCCCTTTCATTAAGAGTGATGTTCCTGCTAACTACCACATCAATAACAACACCCTACATATGGACTCAGTGGTATGAGACCTGGGCACACAGGTTGACAGCAACCTCACCTTTGATCACCATGTCTCCAAAGTGCTAAGAAGACATTCTATATTGCTCATCTCATAAGCAATGGCATTGCCTCCTGAAAAAAAATAAGTTATAACCTTCCTGTACTCTTCCCTCATCAGGCCAGTAATTGAGTACAATGCCCTTTTTGATATGTACCTTTCCAAGCACCTGCAGCAATTTTAGAAACCACAAAGGCTTCTCACAAGGAAAATTCAAGGTCTTCAGCATCTGGCTTACGAGGAGTGTTTGAAATCACTGTCACTTTATTCTGTTTCATACAGACTACTCAGAGGCGATATCTGCCTTGCATATAAGGCAGTCTTTGACCCTGCTTTACTGGAAATGCTGCATATCTGTAAGTCAAATGGTACATGGGTTACCTGCTCTAATGACCTTAACCTGGTATGTGACATTAATAGAACCTGCTGGAGGGACAAATTTGTTTCCCATTCAGTTACCACACCTTTGGAACAGACTCCAGCTTCATGTCAAGCAGAGCACCTCATTGGCCCTCTTCAAATGCAACCTGGACGATTGCATGGGTAACCGTAAGTTCATCCCAAGACTTCCGCCTATGTCCCTCTTGGACAGGGTTGATAAGTCCTGATCATAGAAAAAGGGCAAAACTTGTCCAGGCTTTAAGGGCCCTAGGGTCATTAACTTACTAACCTCCCATGAGCCTATGAACATTTGTACAATTACCTGTAAATATTTTTAAGCTGTTATTATTCCATTATACAGAAAAGAAAGCAAAGCCAACAGATGAAGTGGCAGATTTAATTCAATCCACATAAGCACTTTTGTTTTTAATTTAAGCAGAACTTCATTAGATAAAAAAAAATCCATTAAACAGCAAGCAGTATATCTTCACATAGTGGACAAATGTTGCTGTGTATATAAAGAAGCTACATTCAAAATTTTATTTTATTTATTTAACATTTGTTTACTGGGAAGTCCGACTTGGAATGAGCCAGTTTTCAAAAGAGGTCTGGGGAGAAATGCTCCAAATGCATGTCTTTGTAACATGGGAAGAAAGTGGAGTACCTGGAGGAAACCCACACAAATGCAGGGAGAACATGCAGACTCAGCATAGAAGGCACCCCAGCCAAGAATCAAACCAGAGAATCTCTTGCTGTGAGGCAACAACATTAACTGCTGCACCACTGCACTGCCTGAAATCGTCACATAAAATGTTAAAATGTTAAAACTAATCACATCTTTTGACTAAAATATAAAACTCACTACAAACTAACAACATCAACAACAAAAAATTGATAAACATCCCTATAGAATGTGACATTAAACTGCTAAAAATCACAATTATAGCAACATGCCTGCTTTCATCTCTTACATTTTTCTTCTGTTTTGTGAATAATGGTACCTCTGTTGTATAAGATCAGAGGTTTACTATAAGCATGACATCACAAATTAGTGTGTGCAGTGTGTAGCCACTAACTAGCAGAAATGCTTCAAACACAAATCATCACAGTTGTAGATACTGAAAGACATGTTAAATTCTTCCAAAACACCATTTCCCAGATTAACTCTGAGCCTTGTACTCTGTGCTGGGACCTGGTGATAAGCCTGCTTACTTTCATGGACTATTTATTTATTTTTTAAAATCAGACTAGGACCCAACACTACGCCTATTTATTTCTTAATAATCATCATTGAGGCATAGTCTATAGCCTTCTCAAAAATGAAAGTCTCACTAGCAGATCTCCTCTGGGAGGACTGAAAATACCACTGGTTATTCTGAGTAGTAGGAAACCTGGCATATATTAACCAAATGACCAGTGGAAAAGTTAGTGTAGCACGTGCTTTAGTGCACTGTCCACATGCACAGCTTTATGCAGTTGAACAGTCAGTGCATCACATCTCACAGTGCACTGACTATGTGCTTAGGTTTATGCAGTGGAACGATGAGTGGATCACATGCTATGGTGCTTTGTACATTTGCAGTTTTACACAGTGGAACAGTAAGTGTGGCACATGATGTGCTGCACAACCCATGAGCATAGCTTTATTCAGTGCAGCAGTCAGTGCATCACATGCTGAGTTGCACTGTTCATGTGTGCAGCTGTATGCAGTGGAACAATCAGTGTAACTCACACTGCAGCTCATTGTCCATGTGCACAACTTTATGCAGTGGAATAGTCAGTGTAAAACATGCTGTGATCCACTGTCAGTGAACACAGATTTATGTTACTGAAGACTGCCTACTCAGGAATCCCTGCCAGAGTTAATCATAAGGGGGTAAGACTTTTTATTAGGTAGTTTTGTGCTGGTAAATGTACTTTAGAGTAAGTAATATATGGTTTGTTTGTACTATATATGCCCTTTCTTTTAAAATTGTAACTTTTAAATTTCTGATATCTGAATTATGGGTACAAAATGTTGCACCTGACTAATGTTTATGTGTGGAGTTCCAAAAACAACTCCCAGATTGTACAGACAGCCATTCCATGCCATGGCACATAGTCACCCTGTGTAATATAATTAAATGCCTCTACTCTAACAGCTGTAATAGCCAAGAGTGGTCTGCCACACTTTAGCATTTATTATACCTGACATTTCACTCACATGGCCTGTGCCATAATATTATGTTATAGTATGCATAAGTGACTGATATGAAGCATGTGCTTGGGGCTGTGCAAGACTTCAGCACCACAGTGTAACAGGTATATATGTATGCTCATACTTGGAAGCAGTAGTTTGTACATCTGTCAAGGATAATGCCTTCTGTACTTTTTTGCATGTTCAACCTGTGGCCATACTCTGTCCGTAGTATGGGGGCCATCTGTAGTGTTCATATGTCTTATATTTTAGATATATGGCTGCTTCCCACTCCTTCCATAAAGGAGCATTTAAGAACTTCTCTAGAACTCATTAGTAACAATATAAATAGTAGTTGCATATTGTCTTTATTTTTGAGTCCTAAAATAGTGGAAATCTTTTTTTCATAGATGTGGCCATCCATAAATCTCAAACTTAAGTTTGCACCCCTTCGGGCAGGTCCAGTTCCCCCACCCTCAGTTCATGAATCTGGCCCTATGATTCTGCAAGACTGTACTGTTTATTCTGTGTGCCAGGTGTTGCAAGTTTTGTTTGGCTCCCTCCTTATCCATACTGCTACTTCATTGAGGAAATGTGTTATAAAAACTGAGAAGCAGATTTTGCAGTGCTGTGCTTGGCTGACTACGTTTTAAGAATGTCACTATTCACATATAGCCACAATGGTTAACAGCTGTGTGATGGATGACTGTGATAACACACCCTATGGTATTGCAGCAATAGGAGATTTTCTTAAAAGAAAGAAATGACATGTTCTGTTTTAAAGGTTAATACAAGCTAGACTCATGATTGTTATACAAAGTTGAAGCCTATACATTATCCTCATATATGCTTGCAAGATTTCAGTGATGGTAACTTTCATAAGGGCATGGATTTACCACTGTTTAATTAAAAGGTACTGCACTTCTAAACATCAGACGAGGAAGAAGTGTTCATTTCTGTTCATAGCCATGTATGAAGCATAACCTGTCAGTATGTGAAAAATAGTGCATAAAAGAAGCTGTAGCACACATAATGATGCTACAGTATTTCTATTGGTGTCTCTGTAGTGCTGTAATTGCTGTATTCTTATTTCATATTCCGTTATCATCTCTTATCACAACTTCTTTAACCTTTAACCTTTTGCTATAACACACTGCTACTGCGTAATTTGCATGCTTATCTGAGTAACATTACAAGCAAAGGATGTTGGCTTCATGGCACACAGAGGTAGAACCCGCAGTACAACGGAACTGTCCAGGCTCAGTTAGCAGCCTGAAAGCATGAGCAGCCAGTCGGGGGGGCTGAATGAAGACATGACACTATTCACCTCTCCTGGGGTGGGGGTTAAAGGTATAATGGTGGGCCATGACACTCACTAATGCATCCCTGTTGAACATTGAAGCCCTAGTAGGTATTAACTACTTAGAAGGGGACAGAGTTGTTTGAGGAGCTATGTCTTTTGCAGAACCATCTTGCAATTACCACAGAGAAATAAAGGGTATGAGCTGCTAATTAGCTTCTTTCTGTAGTTCAGAGTTTGAGTTTCTCAGCTTTTGTTTGCTAACTGCGTGACTATGAGTACAACATTTGACTGAAATGGGTCTGTGTCAATCAGTGCGCTATCTTGTCATGCAAACAAATAAGAAAAAAGGTGAGCTATGGCCCACTTTGCACTCATTGAATACACCCTCCCAAAATCCTTACACATCATGCAAAGGGCATACTAAGGTTCACAGTAAAAATCCCTGATATTTCTCTGCATAAAGCTACTCAGCAACTGGTTGTCATCCAGTTGAGAAATAAAGAGCAAGGGTCATGTTTTTTTTTTTTTGCCAGATGGTCAGCAGGTGTGTGGGAGCCCAAAACATAAAAAACAAGTAAAGAGATTATGTGTCACATTTTGAGTGGAATTGGCATTGCACATGCCCAATGTCAACTGTTGACAGCTCATCTTATTTCTGTCTTAAGAACATTGTTTAGCCCTGGAAACGTATTGCACTACTTGACCTTGTAACCTAAACCCATGCATTAGTCTCATCTCTACTATGCTTCTGCAATGCCCTTTATCTTGGGTTTACAGATGGGGTGATATGCCTGCAACTGTTGCGAGGCTTCTAGCTGGGGTATCTCCTGTCAGGTAACATCACAGCTTTGCTGCATGACTTGCACTGTGTAGCAGTCACTGCCAGGTCTGTTATTAAAATTCTTTGTTCTTACTTTCTGGGCATTAAGTAGTCTGTGTTCTGTTTATTATAAAGAATCATGGATGCCTTATTCCCTGACAGGGTCCTCTGAGTTCTTGGGTGAGAGGTTGTTTGCTGTTCCAAGGACTCTTCTGAAGACTTCTGGCAGATTTCCTTTAGTTTATCCTGCCCCTATTTTATGGAATCGGTTATGCTCCCTACCCTGATCCAGACATGAAGCTCTGAAGTATTTTTCATGAACTACCTTAAGTCAAAACTTTTCAGAAGGATCTTTTTACATTCAGTAAGGGATTCTGTTATTATCTTAATTGTTGACTTATTAATTTTTGTTATATTCTAATTTTAGACCTGACATTTCAAATTATATTGTTACTGCTTTTTTAATTTATAAACATGCTTAGGATTAAGCAGTCAAATATGGAAATAAGTAAATTAACAAATGTGTGAATAAATAAACTAATAAATTAATGTCTAGGTGACAGGGATCTGTGTAAGGAATTGTGCAGAGGTGTAAAAATATGGGTTAAGAGTGAGAAAGGGTTTTATTTGGGCAACAGAATGTTACTTAAGAATGAAGGAATATGCACATTTGCAGAATAATTAGATAATTACATCCAGAGAAACAGATATATTCTTTAGTGAAGTAAGTTTGTTTCAAACTGGTAGGAGATGCATATTGTGAAACTATCAGTATTGTTTTTCATTTGCAAAATTTTATATTGTTTCAGTAAAATATGCCTAATAGTGTTATTATATTATCATTTCTATGTATCTAGCTTCATTTTCCTTAAAATACATTTTCATTTATAGACTTCCAGGCATTCCTCTCAACCTCTTAAATCAAGCATTCCAGACAAAGCCACAAATAATGGGGACAAATACCAGTACAACTGTATACAGTCATGTGTAAACAATGACACTGTTCTGGCTGCAGTCATTACTACCGTAATCTTTAATCTTGATCACTCTGAAGAGACAATCATGCTTGCTGTGCCATAGTTTATATCTGTTAATTCTGTATACCAGGCTCTTTTATTTATGCAACACACGCATACTTTTATCATCAATTCTGGAACTTGAAATTCCACTGTAAGTATTCAATAATGTTCTGCATTCATTTCACATTTTCACCTGTATGAGCTGGATGGTCTTTATAATGAACAGACCCTTAACTTTTAAACTACTTTATAAACTACTTCATTAAAATCATCACTTAAGGCATAGGAACACATACATTAATAGAAAATAAAGCAAACCATATTAACATTTTTGTATTCACGCATTATACATTACACCTATGTTGTCTTTCTTTTAAGAATTATTCTCTCCAACATTACTCCTCCAAAACATAATTTTGCACGTATTGTTCCCACAAATTCCAATTATTTCAATGTAATTTGCTTCATAACTTTTCTAAAGATCCTGCCTGTTCTTCTTTTATCACCTGTACAATATTCAGTACAATTACAGTTAGCTTAGATTTTTTCTGTTTTCTAGTAATTGTTTTTTTTTTTTTTTATAGCTAGTAGAAATTCAGATCCTGTGTCCCAGCTCGAAAGAATAATGCCCTTAGATACAGTGGTTTGCTCCCCCAAGATTTCTGACAGTGTATTCTTTAGGGAATGTTTAAAATTGGTCAACATGTTACAGTCCCATAAACATGTTCCGAATTCTCTCTCTCTTTTCCAACACACTCCAACATTTGCTATCTGCCTAAGAAAAATTTCTCTGAAGTCTGCTTGGGAAATAAAAAAATACCTAGGCAAACACTTCCAAGCAGAACTCCTAAAATGTCTGGACTTTGTAGCATGCTTGGTAGCCATACAGATGTCCCTAAATCGTTCCTTTGTAAACTGCCTTTTCAGTCTTTCTTACTGATCTTTCCCAAACTCCTTTGATTGATTCTTAGCTATCATGCAGTATTTTATATGTCCTACAAATTATCCCATTTTTAACAGCCATTTCTGTTCTAGACCCTAATAAAACTCGAGCACAACTAGTCTTTCACTTAACACTCCTCTATCCCTTTCTGTTTGTCTGTACTCTAATATCAATCTCTGGTAGGGAAGACAGTCTCTAACCTGCAGTCAGAACATCTGCTTGGCCGCATCCTACTCTCTTACGTTTCCCTCTCTAGTTATTTGCTCCCAATACTTTGGCTCCTTTGCATTTTCAGCAGTAAATTCCAGGCCAGTCTTGCCTATTTTGTTTACCCTTACTTGCAGTCATATCTATTAGCAAAAATCTCCTTTCTCAGTTCCCGCATTGATTTATACACCTGGCTAACCTTCTCACCTAGCTAACCTCTATCACATATGTAGATTATAAAAATAGCCAAGCATATTGTCCTATATATTGGCTATAAATTCATGCGCCTGGCTAACCTTCTCACCTAGCTAACATCTATCACATATGTAGATTATATAAATAGCTAAACTGTAAAATCTAGCTACCAGGCTATATGCCTGTCTTTCTTGCTTAAGCAAAATTGTAATTGTAATTGTTTGTTTTCTTTTCTTTTTGAATGCTACCTGTTGTTTGTAATGCAAAGTTTCTCTGTAATTATTCATGTAGACTCTTAATGAGAATACTTACAACCATACAGAACATTATATTAATAAAATTGCAGAAAGTATTTTAAGAACTAAATAATTATTATTATTATTTATTCCAGTTTGATGACCGGGGAGGTCCACTGGGCTCGGGGAGCCAATTTTCAGTGGAGGCTTGCTTACTTATGTAATCTCTGTAAATAGTCTGTTTGTAATATGTAATGCTGGTATTATGTAATGCTGTATCTGCTTACCCTTGGAGCTTTTCTCCCCGGCCTCCACTGAAAATGGACATGTATCCAGTCGGACTATCCCGGTCAACAAATGTAAAAAAAATAAAGAAATAAATAAAATGTAACTAAACTATGTATTGTGGAGCTTTTCTCCCCGGGCCTCCACTGAAAATGGGATCCCTGAGCCCAGTGGATCTCCCCGGTCATCAAACTGGAATAAATAATAATAATATAATAATAATAATTTAGTTCTTAAAATACTTTCTGCAATTTTATTAATATAATGTTCTGTATGGTTGTAAGTATTCTCATTAAAAATCTGCATCCAAAATACTACTCTGTCCTTATTTATCAACTGTCCCTCTGTTTTATCATCACCCCTTTACAGTTTGATTTATAACCTTCTGATTGCATTATGTATATCAGCCATAACTCCATAGCTCTAAAGTATCCATTAAATCAAGTAATCCTAAACCACCTTGTTCTATGTGGAGGATCAACTTATCCCACTTAACTCTTTCCCTCTTCCCCACACAAATAAATTCCTTCAACTCTTTATTAATTACTGTCTACAACTTGTCCTCTGATTGATAAAAATATTCCTATCCTGTATACAAAACAAAGAGGACTAAAATCGCTTTCACTGCTTGTATCTTACTATTCATATCCATAATCAAAAGCCTCCAGTTTTACAGTTTTGGATTATTTTTTGTTTAGTTTTTTCCCATGTATCTTTAACTGACATGATAGAATCCCTTTAATCCATGCATCTAAATATTTTATTTTATCATGTTCCCACAAATATGGGTATTGCTGAGCCAATTTATTTGTGGATTCATAGATTACCTCAATAGCCTTTATTTTATCTTCATTAATTTTATATCCTGAAAAGACTTAAAGCTGTCTCAGTATATTCCATAATAACAAAATGTAATTTTCTAGATTTATCAACTACAAAATAATATCATCTGCAAATTAAGCTAAATTTTCTTGATTACCACTCTAGTTATTTTCTTGAATATATGTTAGAACCTTTGCTAATGGCTCTGTATATAAAGAAAATAACAAAAGGGAAAGAGGATACCACTACCTTGCTCTTCTGTTCAAACTTGGATTACCAGAGAGAAATCTTCTGATCTTAATACCTGCTCCTGACCCATTGTATATCCTCATAATTATCCTTATTGTTCTATCAGGGAATGCAAATGCTTCCTTTGCCTTACTCATAAAAATCCCAGATGACTCTATTGAATGCTTTATTTGCATCAAGACCCAGCAACAATAGTGGTATTTTCTTACATTCAACTTCCCTCTGGATCATCGTTCTGTTAATGTTACCAAATGTTGCCTTCCCTCCATAAAATTACATTGATCCATTCCTATTAATTTTGGTAATATTTTATCATTTTCTTAACTAATATAGACATAAATGCTTTATAATCAGCTTCAAAATTGAAATGTGTCTCTATGAAGCTGTGTCTGAAAGGTCTTTACCCACTTTGAGTAATAAAGCCATTATAGCTTTTTTCACAGATGGTGGTGCTTCCCTCTTTTAAAATACCGTTAAACAAAACCTTCCCGATCTTTATCAGTTTCTTTCCTATTAACTTCAAAACTATAGGAATGTCTGCTGTTCCCAAAGACTTCCTTGTTGATTGATTACACATCATTGTTAAATGGCATTTCTTCCTATCTTAGTTAATTGTTGAGACTCATCTTCCTTAAACCTTGGCATAACTAAGTATTCCATAAATATTTCCATTTATGCCTTTTCTTGGATTCCACATTCCCCTGTTTTATTAAAATTTTCATAAAATTTCCACAATACCTCTAACATCTCTATAGGTTCTCTGATAATTTTTCTTGTCATAGACTCCTTAAATTTAGTGGCAACCATTTCTACTTTCTATTACCTATGTCATTGAACTAAATTGTTTTTGTGCTCTGGAGTTATTATTAAAAATAGCTGCTTAACAGCTACCTTTCTAAACTCATGCATATTATCCAAGTGCTCCCTTATTTTAACTTTAGCACTCTGCAGTTGCTCCTCCTTCTCTTGTTCTGTCAGATTCCCCTTATTCTGCAATTATTTTACTTTTATCAGCTCCACTAAATAATTCCTGTTACTTATTTCCCATTTTCTTATACCCTATTTTTAAACTCAATTTTCATTTTACCCCACTCACTAGCTCTCCCTTGTGAAGAAATTTCTATATTCTCTAATAACATTTGAACAATTTCCAATACCCATTCTTTAAATGCCTCTCTTTTTTTACAAGTAGAAAAGCACCATTGTCTCATTTTTACATTGCCAAACATCTTTATTTTTATGTTAGTTTTTTTATCTGTACAGGATCTGAAATAGTTATTGTATATGTGTCAAAGCTTTCAATTAAATGTATATGCTCCTGTGAAATATACATATAACACAGGTATTGTACCTTAAGGAATAATATGCAAGCTCTGTCTAATTTCCTACTACTCAATGCACATCTTCCACACAAAATATTACCATAACTTTCTTTTGGGATCTACTCTTTTTTGCTATATGTCCTTTCTAAGTCCTAAGTATTGCAAATCAAGTTCTAGTCCCCACCTATAAGCAATATTCTCTTCTTAAAGTTGTTTATTTCTCCCAGTTTTTTAAGTTCCATAATAGCAGCTTTGCGAGGAGCATAAATGCATGGAAGCAGAATCCTCCTCCCTAGCCAATAGTCCCTCACTAACACGAATCTAACATTATTGTCTTTTTTTTCTGTTCTATCACTATTGAACCCCTTCCAGTGATCAATATTACCACTCCTCTTTTTCTTTGTTCCTGATATTCTACTGAATGTCCACCTTGAAGTCCTTCTTTTGTCATATTTACATGCTCAGTTCTAGCCAAATGTTATCCAAATGAGTCTCTTGCAACACAGCTATTTGTAACCTGTATTTCTTAACATAATCAATAATCTTTGCTTTTTGTCTATACCTGAAAGGCCATTTACATTTTATGACAAAATGGACAGAGTAGCCATAATGATATAAAGTTATTACTCCTATCTGTTATACATGGCAGTACTTTTGAGCATGTATTTCCAACTTCTGGCTTACATTCATGCATTAATGTTTGTCAGGCTGATCTTTTATACAGTTGCTTCTTCTCATCTCCATTTGAAACTACACCACACATTTCAATTTGTTTTTGCTTTAGTGGAAACAAACAAAAACTAAATATATTTTTCAGACCCCCATCCCCTTTTAACATAGAACAAATGCAGAAAACTATGTATATGTTCAACAAATGAAGTTTGCATCTTCAGATAGAAGCAATTGCTCTATATCAACATCTGCATTCACAGACATTACCCAATCTAAAATTAAGGTTCTGTAAGAATAAGTCTTACATAAATACAGTTTTGTTGCATAAATAAAGTTTTGTCAAAATACATCTTACATAATACATGTTTTTATTTACATAGGTTTGGGAATGCAACTATTTTAAAGCAGGCCTATATCTTCATTTTACATTTTACATGCAACTTTAGTAAATGCAGTTTCAGTGAAGGATACAAGTGTTATGTTTCAATGAATAACCTTCAGGCCAAAACACTGATAAAGATATGCAGAACTCACAGATTTCTAAGGGAACATTACTCTCTGTTTCTCAAGGGAAAGTGCTGTTGTGTTTCAGAAAGACCTTACAGAGATAGAGACAGAAAGTTAGGAGATATTTACAGATTAGGCACCTGAAATAATAAATCTTATTTCTATGGTACACGGCTCAGAAACCAAGATTAAGGAGGCTGAAAAACTGATGGAGGAATTTTACAGAGTTTGGTATTAAGAGATGGATACTTTAAGACAGAAGTCAGTACAGTACATTTCAGTTCAGTCCAATTCGGTTTACAGAGTTATAGAAGTCTGAGCATTCAATTTGCAGTCTTCAGTTACAGAAGTTTCCATTTGATTCAGTTCATCAGCACTGTCATTTGAGACACTTTCAGTAATATATGATTTTATCTATGCTGCTACCGCCATTGTATTTTGCTGCTCACTACAAGAATCACATTTATTGCATAATAAACCACATTAATCGGACAATCAGAAGATTATTGTGACTTTTATTCTGAAAAGTGCACCAATGAGAGACACTGTAAGATTTTACACTTGTTCAGTACAGTTGCAGATCGGTGGTTTTAACCATTACTTTCCCACTTACACTAATGCTATCTGTTCTTTTGTCATCTCTATTTCTGTCCCTCATGTCAAAGTCAAAGAAAACTTTATTGTCATTCAGTATTACACTGCAGTGTAGCTGAACAAAATTACAATGCTTCATTCTCAATGCAGGAAACAGTTACACATATAGACAGAGAAAAATTAATAAAATATCACAGTAGAATTTTAATAAGTAGCAATGTGTAAGTAAAATAGGACAGCAGTGACCCACACCAATCCCAAAACAGGAGACAATGAAGACAAGGAACAATATGAAGGTAATGTTGTCTAAGTAAAATTGAAACAATAGCAGCATAACTATGAATAGACTGAACTATTGCACAGTTTGTATATTGCACTTTACAGTCCTTCAGTGTGTAGATGGGCTACCTTAGTATTGCACTTAGTTATTGCACATCCATAAAATAAGCCCCTTGATAGGCTAGTTATATAACAGATGTCATGGTTTGTTTTTCCCAAGAGTTCAACAGTCTAATGGGGAGTGGAAAGAAACTGTTTTTAGTCTGGTGGTCTTACAATGCAGGCTTCTGTATATCCTGCCAGAGGACAGGTAAGTGTATAGACTATTGGCAGGATGTGTTGGATCACTGAAAATCTTTTTGGCCCTGTCGATGTGAAAACCAAAATGCATGCTGTCAGTAAACATTAATGTTTAGCCTTAAGAAAAGTACACTGGTTAGTTTCAAATAAATAACTAAATTGTACATTGTACTTTAAAATGCATTAAAGTGATAACACTGCTGGGAAGAATACTACTTCTTATTCACTTCCCATTTATTTTTCAATGAACTGCTTAACACTGTACCTTTAAATGTTACATTTCTGTTAACAAAGAGTGCTCAGAATGCTCAAGATTAATTTGTGGTACCCACCAGACAGTTCATCTCTAAGTGAAAGCAGTCAGCAATGAGAAAAAAACAGATAACAATTTTGCAGAAGCTTGAAAGAATCTTTGTAAATTTCACTAAGAACACAATGTACAGGCTTTCCCTGGCCAATCATCTGCACCTACAGATGTGTTATCTCCCACTGAAAGCATTTGCTAATATTAAACAGTTAATAATTTTGTAGATACAAAAACCTGCAATGTCCATGCCTTTCATCATTTGTCTTATTTTTCAAGTCTATTTGATTAAAAATATTTGTTTATTCATAAATCAAGAGCATTAATCTAGACATCTGCCCTTGTAAAAATAGGGAAGATGGCTATCTTAATTCTGTACATATCACAATGCTATATTAACTTTAGCTTCCCTATGATCAGCCTTTCTTATCATGTTACAGTATAAAACCTATACATCTTACAACTAAAAGAGGTGCTTGCTTGACTGCTTTAACATCTTTAACATATATAGGAATCACTGATAACTCCCCTACCTCACATTTAAAATACCTCTGACTACACAATATACAAAAGTGCCTTATAATATAGCAAGCAATTTACATAATTATTGTTATTATGAATATTAATAAGAACAAAAGCTATTTTATTTACAATTACTTCTTTATTCCCTTCAGTGTCCTTCTAAACATGAATGACATAAAACCGGGGTATGTGTTTTACAGTTCACCACAAGTTTAACAAAGTCAGTAAATGTCAGTCTTTCACAATCACTGTTTCCTGCAAACACACATTTCAGATGTCTACTCCTATATGCAATGGAACTTATGCTTTATAGTCTCCCATTTATTAACTAATTCAGTGTTGTTGTGTCTTGTTCCTGATCATCTCCATCTCCCAACACCAGTCTCTGATTCAAGTCCAAGGTACTCCTGACTATTTCTCTCAAACATTTTTTTATGGAACAATGGAAAGGTTTCAGTGGCAAGGTCTCTCTATGGGCTTTGTTGTCAGAAGAATGAGAAGCAGAGACCCCTCCTGTTTGATGGCTCACTCTTTGTTGGATATCATTTTTATTTACTCCTTAACTTGTTGTACATCAAAATGTATGTGACCCTTCAGGAAAGCATATTTTGAAGATCACTAGTTACAACAATTTGACTCTCACACCTACTTCTCAACATTCCCTAGTTGCTGGGATAAACTTGCTTCTCTTCTGTCTGGAGTACAGTGAATAATCATTTTCCCCAAACACTGTGTTGTCTCCAATTTTTAATACTTTGCCAGCATCAACTCTTTCTGCTGGTATGATTGCATCTTTATTAATTTTGGTCTTTGCTGCTTTCTCATGGCCAGGTTTGGAGTATACGCATGATATACCATTTTAGTTAACAAATCCTGCTTTGGAACACCAGTCTTTTTGCTTATTTGTACTTTCATTAAATTAATGCAGTCTGTGCCTTGCAATTTCTCTGGTGCATCAGAAAATCTCAGATTTTCTCCACACTCTGATTCTACCAATATTTGACTCTGCTATTCTTAAGAGGCCCCATTCTTGGCCAGCCTTTTCTTCATTATAACCTCTGATTATCAATGATTTATCAGTTCACCTAAGCAACTAGTTGAAGCATCTTCTATTTTCCAGCCTTTTGTTATTTGAGTTAATATAATTCTTCAGTGTTTAATTTATTTTAAACATCTCTGAGTGCATTTCATTTATTTTTCCTCTAAATTACTGGTGCTGTACCAGAGCTGAAATATGAACCATTTTTTGTTGAACAGCCACAGGATTCTTCCCAGCTAGAGTATTCTTTTCTGGTTGATTTTCTCTCAGGTTCTCCAAATTTCTTCTTTCCTAGCATCCCGGCAGTGTAATTATTAGCCAGTGACCAAATTTTACTCAGACCAAGAGTTTCAATGATCCTTTTTCTCAGTTTCTGTTTCATAGTGGGAGAGCTAAAATCAATCTGTTGATCATTGTGCAGCTGTCTCGGAAGTCCAACAAACCTTTAACTTGTTAATTAGTGAAAATACACTTTGTTATTCTTAAATGTGACAGATACCCGTGATTCCACATTACCTAGTCTCAGTGGTTATAACTCTACTACCACGCCTGTATTTTTGTGCACTTTCTACTGAAGCACTCATAATGGTGCACATATAATCTCCTTCCCTCATTATTCCTAGTAAACATCCTTTCTACTGTAGGAGTCATTCTCCCAGAATCAAGTGGAATCAATTTCCACTAAAGGGAAAGGGAAATATAACTAGGCTCACTGTCTTTTAAATTAGTTGGATTTATGTTCCCTGAAATAAAGTCAGATACATATTCTTTGTCCTTAACAATATGTATGGTGCTTCCCTATGATCTACCTTCTGTCGGCTTTCACACAATCCAGTCCCCAGCTGTTGCTATGCAACAGCTTAATACTGAACTCCACCTTATAGTCTCCTTTGTCATTCTCATCCAAAGTATTCAGATCAGGTCTTTTTATGTATAGCAGTCATATATTCAGAGGTTACATTCTTGTAAAGTATTCTGTTGCTACAGTATAGTAACTCACATAGGTTCATAGTTATATACTAGGATAACAACTACTAGGACTTTTATAAGCCTAGCCATGCAATCCAATCCAGTTGTGCCTCTCTGTATCTGGGGCATTTTTAGGGGCGGATATATAAGGACATTTCTAGAGGTTATGTGGGGGGGATATGTTACTTTGGGCATTACTGTCTGCCTCTGTCTAGCAGAGACATGGGGGCTAGACTCAGAATGAATTTCACATTCCCCATCCATTGGATAACATTATATATTACAGGTGAATGTGTCTCCAGGCATTCTGCAGTTACCTCCTACTGTGCCTCTAGATGTCATATGTTGCTTGTTCATACTTGCATTAATAATTCCAAAATCATGCTATATATAGGTCTATATTAGATAAACGAATGCTTAAATGTTCGAATCTCTAAAGGTCGACCTTTAGAGTTCGAACATCTTTAAAAATGAAAAAAAATACAAGTAAAGAAAAAAAAATAAAGGGTGTAAGCAGGGGGGCAAGCCCCCTGCACCCCCCACACCCCCTGCTACTTAAATATACCAACTCCAAGATCATGCTACAGTGTAGGGAATGGGAAATTTCCAGTTTCTGCAATGCAGTGCACTGAATTGCGATCTCGGAGTTGGTATATTTAAGTAGTGGGGATGTGGGGGGTGCAGGGGGGCTTGCCCCCCATGCTAAAACCCTTTCATTTTACTTTTTTGTTTTATTACATTTTCGAACACCTAACTGTTCTAACTCTAAACGTCGACCTTTAGAGATTCGAACATTTAAGTGTTCGTCAATGTAATATAGACCCCTATATACAAGGTATCCGAATATTTTATCTTGAAGCATATATGATGGCAAACAGAATTGTATTGACATTTGACCTATGTCAATGAGTATTTGTTAGAACTGTAAGGTGATAACTTCATTTTTAAAGGCTCAAGCTACATCCACTGGGAGTTAAAGGTACATTCTCAAAAGAGTTGTACTGGAGGAAATGAGTTAAATAGGTTTAAGGATGGACTCTGCTTTAGATGGATAGGAAGCCTGTTCCAGGGCATGGGGACCCTCTGAGACACATATCTGTCTTATCAACAAGTCTTATTTATATCACAAGCACAATTTAAATCTTTGGGTCTAGTGGCTCTGATGCTGTTCAGTTTGTGGATGTGCAAAAGGTCTATCAGAGCTAGATCCAAGGATGTCTTGTATGCCAGGAATAGATCACCTCTCAGTAATGTGTAGGAGACATAGTATAAAGAAAGGGCTTTAAGGCAATCCATACAGGAAAATGTGTTTATACCCTGGATTCTCCTAGTAAGAAACCTTTGTAGGTGTTCCAAACTTTGCATTTGTCTGGTCAGGTACATGCCAAAGGTAGTATTATACTCAAAGATGGGTCTGATAAGGGCCAAATAAAGTGGTACTATGACTTCTTTGGACATGGATGCCATGCCCTTACTTATAAGTTGGGCAACACAGAATGATTTTTTAATATCTTGGTGAGATGTTGGTAAAAGGCCAGAATACTGTCTACATATGTTTCCAGATCCCCGACTACTGGGTCAAATCTTTGGGTGCCTTATCGATGGAGTAATTAGCCTGGGTGTCATTTTTCTCAAAAGGCACAATAATGCATTTCTTGGCATTGAGTTTTAGTCTGTAGCTTTAGCACCAGTCATTTGCTTTTATTAGACCCTCTTGCAAGATGTTTGTGCCATGGGTGAATTTATGATAGCTCCCAAATTGCAGCTGTCTGTGAACTTGGCCAGACAAAGACCCTTGCTATTACTCATTATCTCTGAGAAGTAGATGCCAAATAGGTGCAGTCCCAGCATGGACCCCTGAAGTACCCTGCCAGTGACTGGCCCCTTAATGGAGATGGTCTCACCAATCCTGAATTCCTGGGTCCTGTTTGTGAGCAAGCTAGCATTCCAGCAAGTGATGTAGGAGTTTATGCCCAATTTGGTGAGGTTGACAGCTATACCTGTATAAAGTATTGTATCAAATGCCTTAGCCAGATCCAGGTCAGCGGTACGCACCATTTGTCCTCATCCATTGCCTTTGTGACCTTCTCAAAGAAGTCCACCAGTTTTAGTAGGCATGATCTTCGCCTGACAAAGTTAAACTGGGTTGAGTCTAGAATCTATAGGTTGCCTATGTCTTTGTTGATCATTTCCATGATAATTTGTTCCATGGCTTTGATAATTAGACTAGTCATACGGATAGGTCTGTAGTTTTCGGGATTGGTTGATGGTCCACCCATGTGAAGTGGGATAATCATTGCAGTCCTCCATTCTCGGAGTACACAGCCTGATTTGAGGCTATAGTTGAAGAATGACTCAAGTGGACCTGATAGGTTATTTTTCTAGCTATTTAGGAGGCCTCCCAGGATACTGTCACGGCCCAGTGAGGCTGTGTTTTTGGCTTCACTGAGCGCCAGCAGGACCTGCTCCCTGTTAGTAGTTTTGGGGCGGTTATGCTAGTAGTTATTTCATGGAGAAAGGTAGGGGGAGTGGGGGTGAAGTCTGAGCTGAATCTGTCAGCCAGGAAATTCACTGTGTCACTCTACTCAGTGAGGCAGGCATCACTGACCACTAGTTTGGTGCACTGATGCTTGCTGCCTTTGAGATGTCAGACATAACTGTAGAAGGTCTTGTGATTGCCTTTAGCCTGTGAGGCTGTCTTGACCTTGTAATTTGCCTTGCTGGGCTTAATTAGTCCTCATAGTTACCTGTTTGCTTTAATTAGAGAGCACCTATCATAATGGGAGTTGCTCTTCTTGATTTTAACCATGACTTTTTTTCCTTTTGTTATATACCCTACTAAGGTTATGATTCCAACAGTGTGGTTTGTTTTTAGAGTTTGTTTAAGGCTTTCTTCTAGTAGGTAGAGCCGCCTCTATACAGCTATTTACAGGATCGTACAGGGTCTCGATGAACATTTTCACATAGGTTCTTGTGAACTCAGGGTTGGGAGGGGTGTTGAATGTTGATAAATTGTCACTTAGCAGAGTGTACTTTGCTTTGGAATAGTTAATAACTGTTACAGGGTTTGCTGGGGTTACCTTGTTGATTTTTATTTTGAAGGAGATATCTACATTTTCCTGAATATACAGTTTAACATGGCACCCCTCAAATTCAGTTGGCTTCAGGTCTCATTTCACCAGAGGAGGAACCTTCACATTCTGTCAATCAACCATACATCACTTGAAGTAATAAATCACAGCCTTTATCTCTCCAAGCATGCCATAGTTTCTAGCGCTAGTCTTCTTCATTCCCCTGATCCCTTTAGACATATTTGCCAGGTCTGCCTGTCAGAATAACCAAGAGGAAACTTAGCATGTCTTAATGAACTCAATTTAAACTCTACTAACTAGAAGGGTAATTACATAAAAATGCAAACACATAACATTATGCAGTATTTTTCATCTTTTAGAAGTATAAAACAGAATGGCACAGCTGGTCTTTGAAAAAACCCAAATATTCATATATTCTGTTATGCAACCAAAATATTAAGCTAGCATGTATATTCAGTACAGATGCCCTCATAACAGAGGGTCACAAAAGCTTTTCA
This sequence comes from Protopterus annectens, assembly GCF_019279795.1. Classification (NCBI taxonomy): domain Eukaryota; kingdom Metazoa; phylum Chordata; order Ceratodontiformes; family Protopteridae; genus Protopterus; species Protopterus annectens. The sequence goes on along the minus strand of NC_056728.1, from coordinate 1,244,182,557 downwards.
ACCAATTACATTACCAATAGGGAATACTACTTTTTGTCACTTCAGCCAAATCTAAGTTAGTACTGAACATCTCCAGCAGCTATCTCGTCTGTTTTATGCTAGATATTTTTCACAGTAATTGCATTATTTAATATTTTAATTGAGTCCAAAGCATTCTATTCTTGTTGTCAGTGTATTCTAATCAATTAGTACACGAAAGTCAACTAATTGTACTTCAGCTGAACTAGCCTTTATCAGTAACACAATTTAAGTAATTTGATTGTCTTGTTATATACTCTTTTATAAGATAACATTTATAATAATATTTGTAAGTACACCACATTATAATTCTATTTGTAAGTACACCACAATTTAAAAAGTACTGTTTTATATAACCATATCTGTCTTTATATTATGTTAACCTGCAAGTATACATTCTTCTCTATTCAATCCCCGCAAGCTAGACCAAGAGTTAATACAGTGAACCTTTGAGCTGTTTTTTTTTCTCATTCTACATAAACAGAATAAAGGATCAATAGCAGATGTCATGTTAAGTGCAATATGTTGAGACTTCATGCATCTCTGAGATGCTAAGGACACAGCAATACATTGTAAGATATTTCATAATGCATTTAGTATCAATATGCATTGGCTTAAGTATAGCTCCTTTAGAATAAAAAAGTTATATTGTTTGGAAGGCAGTCACTAAAAGAAAACAGGCAGAAATTGTTGGAAAGTAGTAAAAGTTGTACTACTTGTTTAGTGGTGCTATGCTTCTAGATGTGTCTGGGCCCCTTTATTCATCAAAGATTAACCTTCCAAGCACATGATGACTCTACAATAAAGTAAGAGTACCAGAAGTTAGGTGCACTTTAAATAATCAAAAATGTTCATACTTCTGATTTTATGTAAACAATGTCAGACACCTTGCTACTTCTGAAGCTTCTGCATGAAGCACTTATGTTGGCTGACTCACCAGGCCATGGCAACAGTAAAAAAAGACTGTATAATGGGACTGTTCAATCTACACTTAACACAGAAATGATTATTACTAGATATCCTTAACCAGGCTGCCTGAACACATCAGCCATAAAAGTAACTAAAGCTATTGACCTCATTTAAGTTACAGTTTCAAAAACTCAATTCAAAACAGAAGATAGAGCACTCAGTCACTTTTAATTCTCTTAAAATGGAATTGTCTGTCTCACCACTTTCAATGTATCAATTCTTTGGGTCAGGATTAAAGGCATTTTAAAACTGTATTGTCTTAATAATGATTGTGTCCATACCTCTCAAATTCTTAGCACAACAAATCTGGACAAAGCCACAAATGATGGCAGACAAAGGTCCAAAAATATGGAAAAATATTAAATATTGCTCCTATAAACATAAAAAGTTGTTAGAATAACAGGTTTTTCAATAGCATGCATTTTCTGAAGGATTTGAAGTCTGAAACTCAAATGTCTGTCATTGTTTTGTGGCTTCAGTCCTCAATGATGTGCTTAAAAACACACGTTTAATAAGGAACAAACCAAAAAATATGAGGCAAAAATCTGGACATGCTATGAAAATCTGGACAGTTGAGAGGTATGACTGTGGCCATGGTTGTTATTCTGTCACTGTAGCCTTCACAATCATGGTCTTACAAACTTTGATATAGTCATACAAAATATCTTGAGTTGTTTCCCCGCTACTTCTAGGCCTCAGTCAACCTCTTCCCTTCAAGCCACTGCTATATACTTTGTCTTTGGCTTGCTTAGATAACCTGAGAGGTACTGTCCTCCCCATGTCACCCTGCTACTCGTCTCATGCTTGTGTTTTTTTTTTTTTCTCTTGTCAGATCTCTGTATGATGCTGATTTGAAGACATTTTAATTATGGACTCACCTCTAAGTTCCTGGCTGCATTACAAGTACCTCCCTTTAATAAACATCATATATTGGTTTCTGACATTTCTTCATTTATTTGAAGAGACAAGCAGAAGTAAATACCCGGAAATCCAATGAAAAGAAAAAGAAACTGAAGGACAAATGACTCTTAGCTTTAGTATAACATGGATGTTAACTATTTTAGTAACAAAATTATTTTTCCATGGCAAAGTTTACCAATTCAGTTACTGGAGCTATAGGTGAAAGGAAGGAAACAAGGATTTACTTCTCTGTGAGGTAAATACATGTCATTTTTTTTCTTTTCCTATAAGTATTGCTAAGCTAATATTCTATATTTTATTTTCCATATTAAATATATGACGTAGCTTAATAAGTATTAAGAAATTAACACTTTAACTAATAACAAGCTTTCTTTACATATATATCCTGATTTCCTTTCTTCATATACATGCCACATAAATTATAATGTGATAGCTCATGATAACATATTATACAATGACTGGCCCTAAACATTTAAAAATGAGCACACTGACTGGCCAGCCCAACCAGCGTGCCCGTTGTAAATCCGTGAATATACTAACAGAAAAAGGTCCGGTCACCCGGACTTTTTCCGTTAGTATATCCCCTGATTTTTTTTTTTTCTTGTCCAGAGGTAGCAACAGAGAAAGGAAGATCTCCACTGCTTTAATCTCACTATGTTAAACTCATTTAACATAGCGAGATAGCTTAAAAAAAGCAACGGAGATCTTCCTTTCTACGTTGCTTTTTTTAAAGATATCTCGCTATGTTAAACGAGTTTAACATAGCGAGATACTTAAAAAGCAACGGAGATCTTCCTTTCTCTGTTGCTACCTCTGCACAGCACTGATGTACTGTGATAGTGTGGGAACTCGACCCTTACACATGCGCAGTACATCAGAAATGCCCCAGTACACCTGTGAAAGGGTAGCATGGAGTCATTATACAATGACATTATTTAAGAAAACTTAGTATTTTTTTTCTTAAATAATGTCATTGTATAACAGCAATAATCCATGGCTGGGTGTGGGCAATGCTGGATTTACCCACGGTTGCCTTTGTTTGGTCACTTGGGCTTCACCCTCATGACCAAACCACACCCATCCGTGGGTTATTGCTTAAATAGTAAGTTGCTCACAGTACATTAAATAAGTGTGTTGTGAATGGACTGAATGATTATGGTGTTTTTAACTTTTAACTCTTAATTCACATATCATTGTTGATTGGAATATGTGAGGTGTTGAATGTATGAAATTTGGATGTGCTTTCTCTAAGAGATATCAGACTGTTATACCTTCGTTCTCAGTGTCACATGAATGAAAGTTGATGTTATGTTGTCCCCATCTCGCCTCTGTTCTTGCTGGTTGGGTTCGGAGCTGATCCTTGGCTTCGACTCGGCCGTATACTATAGCTCGAGAGCTTTTTACTGGCTCTTGGCTAGCCCCCTATCCCAACATGCCTAGCGGTAGTTACCCGGATCTCGTTTGCCCCTTGCAGCGTCGAGATTGCTGATACTGGCGCAAGCTAAGTATTTATTTTTCTTGGTATTTTTCTAACAATATTTGGATTCAGATAGCTTAGTTTTCAGTTAGTTTAGTTTCAATAATCTATCGTAAAAACCTTTTTGTAATAGTTATTTACATTTTGACAGTCATCACCCCATGTCACAAAAGAAAAGTATCCTCAAGGGACAAGCCATCAGGGTTGCCAGAATAACATCTTTGAAACAGGACGTAATTCAGGAATTCATTTACCTGAAAGACATGTTCCTTGAGAGGGGGTACCCTGGTGAGCTCATTGATACTATCCTAGGTGGAGTACTAGTTGATTGGGGAAAAAATACACTCCATTATTAGGGAGAGGTTTGAACAGAATAAACAATACAGGAACAACCACTGAGAATGTCAAGAAAGTTGATTTCCAACAAGCATGTGTTGTCCAATACAGTCCCTTGTACCAACAGGTGAAGGAAACACTTTACAAAAATTGGAGTATTTTTAAAACTAATAATGACATTTTTCAAGTTTTAGGTGAGAAGCCTATATTTTCAACCAAAACTGGCCCTAATTTAAAATTAATTTTGGAAAATAAAAATAAAAATGATGGTAAACATGCAAATTCAAATGATAGTAGACCCTGTGGTAGATGCACTTATTGTTCATACATCCTGCAAGACAATTCTATTTCCCTCGACAATAAAAATAAGAGTACAGTTTGAGAAGAGGCAACTGCTATTCAAGTAAGTTGGTATGCATCGCCCGTTGTAATGCCTGTACATCTTTTTACATTGGGAAGACAGAAAGGCTATTTAAAACCAGAATATACGAACACTTATACGACATAAAAAAATAAAAAGGAAACTAATGCTTTGTATAAGCACAGTACCCAATGTATTGATTTTTGTGGATTTAAAATTGCCATTCTAGATCTTGTGCATATTGAAGTTGGGGGGAGAGACTGGCAAAATGCTTTAAACAAGAAAGAACTTTTATGGCAATTAAGACTAGCTGCCAACTTGCCTCCGGGTTTAAATGATTATTTAACTATATTACCTATACTGAAAGAAAAGGCAGGACAGGTTTGAATTCCTTATTCCTTTATATTCCTTCATATTGTTCTAAATGAGAACATATATATATATATATATATATATATATATACATGCATTCCAATACTTTTTTGCTTTGGTTTTAACATATATCAATCGCATTGAACATTTCTGTGTAAAATTGTTGAATATAAATATGAAAATGCATTTTTTTTTTAAAGTTTTCATGCACAAGCATTGAATATTTTGTAATGAATATATTGCATGTTTTGTAATTGGGGGGTAGAAGAGCCAATCATTGTCAAGCTTTTTTTAATTAAACACATTTTTTTATGATTACTATGTTATTCTGATGAAGTCAACTGGCATTGACAAAAGCGCTTAATTTTTATACCTGGAATAAATTATCTTTTGAGGACTCACAACATTAGTGCTCCTTATTGTTTTAATTGTTGTGGTTGAGCACTATTGCACCACTTTTTTGGTTTAGTTTTCTCTTAGTTTAGTGTTAGAGTGTTTTTCATCTTAGGCTAGCACTCTTCTGACTTTTCAGCTGCTGCCTTTTGTTGTTGCTGTTGTTGCCATCATTTTCCTTTAGGCCTACCTTGTTCCCTTGAACCTAGAGGGTTCTCTGTCCCCTTTCCTTCAGCCCCGTTTTAGCTTAAGGGCTTTTTCTTCTTTTCCTACTTCTCTTTCCTTATAGGAGCAGCCATTTATGTTAGAGGCTCTCTTGGGTTGGGGGAGTCGCTGTTTAACTTAGAGGCTGTTCCCCTTCCCTCCTTTCTCTTTCATGTCAAAAAAAAAAAAAGTTAAAAGTTATAGTCATAGTTTTAGTTTTAGTTTTTAGTGTTGCTGTTACTGGTTTTTGTTGCTAACATGTCCAAAGATCCTAAAGAGTCAAACCCTTAAGGTTTTAAAAAGTGTGATTCGTGCTGCCAGAAGATGTCCCTTACAGATGGGCACATGAGCTGTGTCTATTGCTTAGGGGCTGTACACCTGCAGGACTCATGTTCTATATGTCATGCTTTTAGTTCTCGGGTCCTGCAGGAGAGGAAAAATAAGCTGATTTTGCGAGGCTTATTAAAGATCCCTTTTGATGCTTCTACTGAGGTTTCTCAGCCAGTTAAAAAAAAGTACCCTAAGCCATCATCCTCATCGGCTCCGACTTCAGAGCCATCTAAATCTAAGGAGAAATCTGCGAGTTTGTCGGATCTGAGTGTCGGTTCCGACAAAGCTCTTTCTACTGTGGCTCCATCAGTGGTTTTGGAGATAGTCAGGACTCACAAGAGAACTGTGTCACCCTCTCTGGAGCCAGTGCAGTCTGTTCCACAGTCCCCACTGTTGCGATCTGTGGCAAGCAGTCATCTGTCTTCCTCTCATTCCTCTCGATCATCCAGGAGTCTTTCAGATCATGATGTGGAGAGGGTGGTGAAGAGGATTCTCAAGACACAGGTATTAGCTAAATTATTATCAAGCCCAGCCCACAAGGAAATGGCACCGACAGCCCAACCTGCATGGTTATCGATTCCTCCTCTGACTCTCTTAAGTTCAGAGTCACAGTGCATGGAAGTCATTGTGGTGGAACCATTGGCTCTGATTACCACTGGTCTATCCGTTCTGACTACCGCTTTGATCTCTTTATCTCAGTCTATCAAGGGATCTGAGGGCCGATGCTCTTTCGCTGGCTCCGGGGGGAGTGGCATCGGACACTTGTCTGACACCGCTCTCCCTCTCGGGGCTTTGGCGCAGGTGAGCTTGGCTCCTACATTGGCCTCGGAGCCATTGCCCTCGGTTGGGAGGAGATCTCCGGGCTCTTTGGAGCCGAAGACTCTTTTGGGCCAGGACCGAAGTACCTTCGAGGTGATGAGGAGTGTGCTGTCCTCTGAGATGTCTCCTTTTCAGACATCCTGGAAATCCTTAGAGGGGTGGCTGGAAATCCCTTGCCCCTTCTGAGGATGAGTCTGTGTACCTAGATGCATTTGGTTCCTGACCCTCCACCTCTTGGGTGTCTCCGCCTTTTGACCCTCTGCTGGTCTTAGTGAGTCAGAAGGCGTGGAGCTTCCCAGAGACTATGGAACCAGTTCCGAGGAGGCCCAATAAATTCATAACTACTCCAGAGGACAGGTCTTTTATATCTAAGGGTGTGCCTGTTGATGTTATGGTGGTAGTGGCAGCCACCAAGAAAGAACTAGTGGAGATTTCTTCTTCTGTTCATCCGCTGAACAAAGAGTCTCGTACGATGGACAGGTATGGGAAGCGTATGTTTGCTTCAGTGGCCTTTACTCTCAGGTCACTGAATTATTTGTCCCACTTTACATGCCTTCAGAGGGATCTCCTAAAGGAGCTAGGAGATAACCTACAGGATCCTACAGCTGAAGGAGCTGCGGGCAAGGTGGCTTCACAGCTTGCGACCTTGACATGTGGAGTTAACTCCTCCATGCGGCTGATTTCTTACGCAGCAAATGGAGCGAGTAGGGCAGCAGGCAAAGGAGTTGCCTTGCGTAGACACTCCTGGATGCACCTTTGTCAATTTGTGGAGCCCTTCAAGTCCTCCTTTACCAACTCGTCTCTGTTCGGGCCTCAGGTAAAAGAGACTCTTACCAGGTGTGAATGGGGTGGCAAGACTCTCTCTGCCATGGGAGTACATTCTTCTGCTCCCTCTAGACATTACCCTAAGAGTCAGAAGAGTGGGAAGATGTGGTTCCAAAAATCCCAGGGAGTTTCGCTTGACACACATGGAGAATTTTCCCCCAGAGGCAGAGGGGGAAATAATAATGGGAAATGCCAATCCAGCAGCAGGGGAAGTCTGCAGAATCATGCCGACAGAGATACCTTCTCTGGCAGGCCTTTCCAGCGTTCCTGAAAGGATGCCCGACTGTCCGCTTCTGGAGGCAGTTGAGGGCAGATTATCCCAGTACCCAAAAGCCTGGCAAACAATCACGGAAGATACATGGGTACTGTTGATAATATCCAGGGGTTACAAGATTCCCTTCTCCCAACCACCCCTTACAAAAAATCAACACTCAGTCCCAGATGTTCCACCCAGTCTTTGGGATCAAGCAAACCTAAAAGTTCAAAGGCAGCTAGAAAAAATGAGCCATCCAAGAAGTCCCCGGAGACCAAATCGAATCCTGCACTTACTCAAGGTTCATTTTAGTTCCAAAAAAGACAGGGGACTGGAGGCCCATTTTGGATCTCAGTAAACTCAACAAATCAGTCAAGAAAACAAAGTTCTGGATGGTAACACTGCAGTCCATTCTTCTCTTTTTGGGTCAGGACAATTGGATGTGCTCCATCGATCTCCAGGATGCGTACTACTATATAAAAATGGACAGGCAATCCAGGAGGTACCTATGCTCCCGGCTGGGAGCCAGTCATTACCAGTTCAGAGTTCTGCCCTTTGGTCTCACCACAGCCCCCAGGGTGTTCGCCAAATGCATGGCAGTAGTCCCGGCTCATCTGAGGCATCTAGGATTCTGGGTGTTTCCATATCTACATGACTGGCTCCACACTGCCACCACCAAGCATCAGCTGATCGAGGCACGGGACTCCACTATTCACAACTGTACACAACCAGGCATCACCATAAACTATAAAAAGTCTGCCTTGTCAGTATATTATATGTATAGGGGCAGATTTAGACACAAGGCAAAACTGCCTCACGAAAGAGTGTTAACCATTCGTTGTCAAGTTTTATTCCTCATGGAAAGAAAGAGAATCCAGGCAAGATTCATCCTCAAGGTCTTGGGTTCGATGGCTGCAGCAATTACTTTGGTCCCTATGATGCACTTCCACATGAGAATTCTGCAGTGGCTCCTGTTGGCTCAATGGTCATTCCAGGATTAACCAGTGTCACATCAGATTTGGATCACAGCGTCATACAAGAAGAATTTAGCATGGTGGCTTCACTCCCCTCTGGTATCAATGGGCAGACCATTTCTAACCCCCCAACCAGTAGCCACAGTGACCATGGATGGGGGGGGGGGCATTATCTGGGACAGACTGTTCAAGGTACTTGGCAGGAACACGAGTACCACTTGCACATCAATGTCCTAGAGATGAGAGTGGTGCTTCTGGCATTGCAAGCACTTCAAGACTCTCTACCTATGGGGACTATAACAATTCAGACAGACAATATGTCAGTTGTATAGTACATCAACAAACAGGGTGGAACCAGGTCTTATCCCTTGTGCCAAGAGGCTTTACGAGTATGGCAATGAGTGATGTCTTCTCAATGCTTTCTGGTCGCAATGCACATTCCGGGGAAATCCAACGTGATAGCAGACAAGCTCAGCAGGGCTATTCAGATGCCTCATGAGTGGTCCCTGGAACAGGAAGTTGCAGAATTGATTTTTCGCAAATGGGGCCAGCCATGCTGAGATCTTTTCACCACTCCCCTCAACAACAAATGCAGCAGCTACTTTGCCCTAGTCCCACCACTGGGACAGTCACCCAGGGATGCACTTGTTCATGATTGGCCCCTGGGACTGCTTTATGCCTTCCCACCATTCCCTCTTATCCCCAAGGTTCTTCAAAAAGCACAGTCATTGGGTTGCAAGTTAATTCTCATTGCTCCTTACTGGCCTGGACAGATATGGTTCCCATTCCTTTGGCCTTGTCTGCAAGGGGAGCCTTAGATACTGGACCCAGTTTCAGATCCCCTGATGCATCATTCGGGTGCTCTCCACCCTTCCATCCGTACTCTCAAGCTGATAGCCTGGTTTCTCCTCTTCTGGTCTTAGCCAGGCTTCCAGATGTTTCCCCTGCAGTTCAACACATTTTGATTTCATCCCATAAACCCACTACAAGAAAACTTTATGCTAGTAAATGGAAGTGGTTCATTTGTTGGGCAAAAAAGAATGACATTGATCCTTTTACTGCTCCCATTTCAAAACTTCTGGAATTTCTTGCTGAAACTTTTGAACAAGGAGCAGCGGCAGCTACAATCCGGGTTCAGCTAGCTGCCATTTCTAATGTTCATGTGGGAGAAATGGGATCTAACATCATGTCCCACAGGCTATGTAGAGCATTCCTAAGAGGTACTACCCTCTTAAGACCTCCAATAAGAGAACCTTACCCCCCCAGGATTTAGATTTAGTTTTAGAGACTCTCATTCTCACCCCCTTTGAGCCAGCTGCTTCTTGTCCATTGAAATGTTTGACATGGAAGACTTTTTTCTTAACCGCCATTACCTCAGCTAGGATGGTTTCAGAGTTACAGGCCTTATCTATTTGTCCCCCATACTTGATTTTCCACAAAGATAGAGTTTCTCTCAGAACCAGTCCCTCCTTCTTACCCAAAGTGTGTTCAGAGCACAATTTAAATCAATCCATAGAACTTCCTGTATTCTTCTCCAATTATGGCAGCAAGGCAGAGTATAAGCTCCATCAACTGGACGTTCATAGACAGTTATGTTTTTATTTACACAGGACTAAAGATTTCAGGAAATCTGACCAATTGTTTATATCCTTTGCAGACAAAAAGAAGGGTTGTCCAGTCTCTAAAGTGACCTTATCAAAGTGGCTTTCAGACACTATCATCTATGTCTGTGCTTTGCGGAACAAAGAACTTCCAGGAAAAATTAAAGGACACTCAACTAGGGTCTTGGCTACTTCTATTGCTTTCCAAGCCAAACTGCCTTTAGATTCAATCTGTGTGGCAGCTACATGGGCTAATCTTCATACCTTTATCTCTCATTACACAGTAGATGTGGCCTCCCGGAACAGGGCATCCTTTGGTTCCACAGTCCCGAAGAGTCTTTTCCAGTGACCTACCCAAGAAACAGGTGCCGGGGATGCTGTCCCAACCAGCAAGAATGGAGGCAAGCTGGGGACAACATAATATAAAGAAGTTATGTACTCACCATAACGTTCCATGTTTGTTGTCCTTCATCTCGCCTTCCTTCTTGCATCCCCCCCTCCTCACCCACGAAGGATCGAGGGGAGTTCTTCTCCCTTTTTTTGGCGACACTGGCTGAGTTGCCTTTTTGCTTACCAGTTGGTTAGACCTAGTCTTTCCTTCCTTTCTCTTTGCTGATGATCACACCGTCATATGCAGGTGTTCTCTCATATGTAAGTTTAGTAATTTTTTGACCTATTTAGTCTGGTGGGTTATCATAAACGAGATCTGGGTAACTACTGCTAGACATGTTGGGATAGGGGGCTAGCCTTGAGCCAGCAAAAAAGCTCTCGAGCTATAGTATATGGCCGAGTCAGAGCCGAGGATTGGCTCCCAACCCAACCAGCAAGAAGGAAGGTGAGATGAAGGACAACAAACATGGAACGCTATGGTGAGTACATAACTTCTTTTTTACCGACAGTGGTGCTTCCCTCTTACAGAGCAGGTTCTAATAGAATGTTTCTTTCCTGCCCTTTTCTCTCAGGAAACAATTTATACAGAGTTCTTTGTGTGTGTGTGTGTGTGTGTGTGTGTGTGTGTGTGTGTGTGTGTGTGTGTGTGTGTGTGTGTGTGTGTGTGTGTGTATTTGTGTGTGTGTGTCTATAAGAAATACTGCATAAAATGTTTTATGCTTGATTTTAACACACCAATTAAATGCAAAATCGTAAGAAGGTGTTAATTAACTTGCACTTCCTGTTACATTTACCTCAAAATTACTATTTTACCACTTGTAAAACCTGTATTTCTCTAAGTTATATAATACATTTTGTAGTACTGTGGCACTGTAAACAATATAGAATTAATTTCTTCAATTGAACTTTTATCCTAAAATATTATATTATTCAAATTACATTCTGTTCTATTAGTTTAAAGAAGGAAGGATGATCTTGTTTATGACTGTTGATGTGAGCCTCTTGCTTGGTTGTCTTGTTCTGCATATGTGGGGAAGAGATATGTATATGTTTATGACAATGGTTATGGTGATGATCTGTATTGGTTTCTGTGCGGATATGCTTTTTGAGCAAGAAGTGAGGATCTCAAATACATGACAATATTAGAAGCTCATGCTGAAAGTTAATTGAAAGTGCGACATATTGTGAAGGAGGGATTAATCTGAAAGTAATAGCATGCTTTCCACATAGTCAGAGAAAATTACACAGTCAGTTTGATAAGCTTTCATTTGTCTTTTAAAAAGACTGTAGTGGGTATGTTGCCAACCATATGTTATACCTCGGTACAAATATAATTCTGGGAACATATTATTAGTTATTTTAGACATCACAGTTACTTATTTGCTATTTTATATCTCATAGTATGTTCTAGTGAATATGATATCCTATTTATAGAAGAGATGGTGGCTGGTGACTTCAAATCAAAGGGGGGCTGCAGGAGACAGCTGAATGGGTGGGGTCAATGGGGATGGGGTGTGGCCAACTAGAAAGGGGAGGAGCTATGCTCAAAACCACAAAAACTAACTTTAATTAAATACGCTGCCCTGGGTGTCAAACCATCATTATGAGAGTCCAATCAAGACAAAAATAAGTGTAGAAGAATAAAAATATTTCAATCCATTGGCTGCATGACAGCTTACTTAATATCTAGATGGAAACAAAAGGTTGTGAGGCATGAAAAATAAATTACTTTTTAAATACATTACTGGAATGCCAGTCAAAATCAAGTATAAGAAAAACAAGCAGCACTCAACTCAAACCACTTCTCCTTGCACTGCAGTTCAAATTATAATTTATATTCAGCTTTATTAAAGTACCAAGTAACATGCTGAAAGTAGAAATCTCTGTGATGCCCCCACTTGTAAAAATGCTTCTTATCCAAAAAAGACCTGCTGCCTGACAACTATCTACTTGTTTCATGGGGAAAACATGATCAAAGTAAAAAATGAAAAGCAAACAAGAAACAAGCTCAAGATACATTGCTTAAAGGATTACTGTACAGGTTATGGACCACACATGATTGGCATTCTGTTTAGTTTACGGGTATAGCCTGTAGAGATGACTGGAAGTCTCCAAGTGTGAGCTTTTTAAAAGAATGTAATCCTGTCCTTCAATACCCAAGGCTTATACATTATCTAGTTAGGTATTCTCTGCATGGCAACAACAGAAAGGCTTTCAATGTTGGCAATTCTTTAACAGTATGCTTATTAAAGCTTTCTTGCATCTTATGATCTCAGACAAGCTTACCTTATGGTCATTAAAGCATTGCTACTTAAACCAAGAGCAACAGGCACTTTGAGTAATAAGCATAAATCAACAGTACAAAGATATGACAGAAACCAGACCATTCTGCAAAATCAAGGACAGATGAAAAGCCACTGTAGTACTTGTGTCTACCTTGGATGGGGGGATACCCTGCACATTTACACTGAATAACTGCTCTTTGCCTTGCTTGGACACATCCAGAGTCACTACATGAGGGAGTGGGGTGCAACAAGTATGTCACAATTTGAAATGTCTCTGGCTGACTGTGATGGCCCTGACACATTTGTCATACCTCTCAACCTCAGAGCAAGAAATCTGGACAAAGCCATACACAGAAATGGGACAAAGGCCCAAAAATAAGGACAATTTTTAAATATTGCTCTAATAAACTTAGAAAGATAATAGAATAGGTCTTGCATTTGTATGAATTTTCTGAAGGGTATAAAATCTAAAACTCAAATGTCTGTCATTATTTTCTAACTTCAGTCTTTAATGATTTGTCACTAATTTGCCAAAAAACACAATTTTATGAAAAATGGACCAAAAATGTGATGCCGAAATATAAAATAGCCACACAATACAGCTGGGAACCTGTCAAAGAAGAGACTTTAATATTAGTACTGCTAACTTGAGCAGCTGACAAAATAAAATCTACATGCATTTCAAGTAATCTATAACTTTGATTATTACAGTTATTTCTTAATTGTAAACCCTCCATGTTTTCTTCCAAAATTGCTATTTTGCGGAGGGATTATTAGGGGGAAGAGCAACATTTTGAGCCAAAATCGGGGACATTTGAAAGGTTGGCTATGCCTAATTCTATAAAGCAATTTATTTGCATGTACCTCTCAACCTGTTAATGCAGTAAATCTGAACAAGGCCAGATATATTGGGGGAACATATAAACAGTACTAAAAATTGCTCTTGTATAAATTGAGACAGTTGATAGAATAACAGGTCTAGCATGCATTTTTAGGTCTTACTTTAGCATGCGTTTTTCTGAAGGTTATGAAGTCTGAAACTCAGTGTATCATTATTTAGTGACTTAATTCCTAAATGATTTGCCAGAAAACTACAAATTTTATGAAGAACAAACCAAAAATAAGAAGCAAAAATCTATTAATTCTTTGAAAATCTGGACAGTTGGGGGAGGTATAGTTCAGCTGGGCCTGGCTGAGTTTGCTGCCCTTCCCCCCTGACAAAATCATGGTTGAATGGAGCCTCTGCAGCCATTCCAATGATCCATTACTTGGCTATTTCACTCCATTTACCATAAACACTAATGTGCATACTGCTTTACTTCTATGATGAGTTGGACTTCATTTGAAAGTTTTATTTTGTATTTTACAGCACAAACACTAAGACATCTGCTAAGCAAAGCAATGCAGTCTCACAATGAAAACAGACTTAGCATTAAAACTTCTCTGCCCTTGAAACTCACATTCATTGAAACAGCATTGAAACCCACATTCAAAGAAAATACATTTTGCCAGTGGCAGATAAAGATACATTTTGGGCTGTTTTCAAATCATAGGCCCCTTGCATATGAAACATACATGTGCTCTTTGATACACCTTCCTCATTGTACTAAATTATATTCCTTGTACAATACAGTACAGTTGTTAGAGGGCGTTTTAAATTTGTTTTGATCATTTTTCCAGTAAGCAATGAAACAAAACGCATGCACCCATAATGACAAAACTGCCCAGTTCAGAACATTTCCATCATAAAAGTCTACTCAGACTTCCACAGTCCACCATTATTAGTAAATATGCACAATTCTACAGTCCACCATTATCAGTAAATATGCACAATTCTACAGTCCATTATCAGTAAATATGCACAATTCTACAGTCCATTACCAGCAAACATGCACAATCTCTGAAGAAGTAAAAGTCATCTAAATAATTCCACATTAAAGAAATCTGTAACTAATGAAGAGGTTGCTGCTAGCAAACACCTTTATATTTCATGGTTTCATCGAAAAATAAAGTGTCTGTTGCCCCTCAGGAATAAATTGCCTATATTGCATTAAAAAAATGATAAGCTAGTAATATCGCAAGAGGAAATGGATGGCAAACTGATAACAGACTCATAGGGCCGGATTCACGAAGGCTTGCACGGAGTCTAAGAGTAGTGTAAGACTCCATGCAGCCTTCGCGATCCAGGAACAGCCCAAAGTCCGTGTAAGAGGCAAGCTAAAGCGGCTCTTACACGGAGTGGCGGATAAAATCACCTCACTTGCAGCCGAATAGCATGCAAATGAGGATGATTAGCGATCCAGGAAGCCCAGAACAGCCCGTGTAAGAGCCGTTTTAGCTGCAGAAATGTACTCAGTTGACAACTGAGTATGTTTCTGCAAAACTGCAATGGAGCCATGTCAGCTCCAAATAAAGGGTGCATATGTGTCAGGCAGCATGCTAATGGCCAAATATGTGGCCATTGGCAAAGTAACCTGATGCAAATATATTAAAATATAATTTTTTTTTCGGCGATTGCCTATGTTTAAACCCAGCAACCCAGCATAAGCGGGTTGCGCTGTATAGAACATAAAGAGAAGGTTTTAAACCTACAAATGTAGGTTTTATGCAATACATGGAATGTCAATGCAGGGACCAGCAGACCAAAACCAACATGGCCACCGTGTAGTGGTTGCTAAGGGGGGAAGCTGAGTCTAAGACATGTAACTAAGCATTAGTAGGCAATCTGATGCAAATGAGTGTAAGGATACTGAATTCCACTGTCACATAGCAAATGAGCACAGTCTGAGTAGTGTAAGAGTTACAGAAGGGGGGAACAGAGTAGGAGATAGGTGACATCACAGGGGAGAATGGTAGAAAGAAATGCAGTTCATTGGAGGTCAGAGTTACATGACAGATGTCAGACAGATATCATGGAAAGAGGTGTGCCACTAACTAAGCATGAGAAAGTCAAGAAATGGAAGGTGTACACTGTTGCCTACACCAAAGTTTCTTGCTGAATGTGTATGCGCGTGTGCGCCATGAAGCAGTAAGGCAGTGTGCGCGCGTGTAAGGCAGACTGAGCATGTGGGAGCGTGTTGGGAGATGTTTAACACTGTTTGCACGGGCGTTCACGCGTTTTAATCCGAATAAGAAGATTCTGAACCGTGTAAGCATATGTGCGTGCAAGCCACTGTGGCGTGTTTCTGCTGGTTTACACACGGCTCCACCCTGAGGAAACAGAAAGGAAAAAGGAAGCAACAGATTTAGTAGGAAGCTAGCAGGGAATACTGCTGGAGCTAGCAGGTGAAAACAATTAGATGCAGGCAATTACACAGGCAGAATAGTAGCCCAGCCCAGCACTTAAAACTCTGCAAACAGCAGTGCAGGATGTTTCTCTCAAGAGACACTGAAAGACAGGAGTTAAGTTATCAGAAGTAAAAACTGAAAAAGCTGAACTCAGAGCAGAAATGTTAGGGGCTGCCATAGCTGTCATAATGAGACATAGGCGACTTGCTGAGGGTGGTGACAATGCAGATGGTGCCAGACAACCCACAGTGAGGAGACGGAGAAGAGTGTAAAGGCCCAGGGTCACCTAACACGGGTTACATGAGCTGGAGATAGTAGAGCGTTATAGAGTGGACAGAGACCTCCTGCAGCAAATAGTGGAGCTGTGCAGGCCACGTCTCACACACAGAACCAACAGAGGGGAACCCATCCCAGTGGAAACCAAGGTATGTATTGGCCTAAGAATACTAGCAACAGGTACCTTCCAGAGACCAACTGGTGATATGATGGGGATATCACAGGCATCAGCCTCCAGGGTACTGCACCAGTTCCTGGATGCCATGTCAGCACATGTCGGTGATCATGTATATTTCCCCAATGCCCGTGGGGTATTGGCCAGCAATATGCGTCTCTTCCAGCAAATAGTGGAATACCCTGAGGTAGTGGGTGCAATAGACTGCACGCACATATGCATCAAAGCACCAACCGGTGAGTGGGGTAGGGCATACATCAACCGCAAGGGCTTCCCCTCCATCAACTGCCAGGTCGTGTGTGATGCCCAGGGCATAATAATGAATGTGTGTGCTGGCTGTCCTGGGAGCTACCATGATTCCCACATCTGGCATTTGACGCAGCTGTACCAGACATTTGCCAATGGGGACATCCCGCATGGACACCTAGTGGGGGATGCAGGTTATGCACTGGAGCCGTGGCTGATGACACCAATCAGAAACGCACACACACCTGAACAGGAACGCCATAATGAGGCACACGCACAAACACGTAATGTAATAGAGCGTGTGTTTGGGCTGCTCAAGTCACGGTTCCGGTGTCTGGACACATCTGGTGGAGCCTTGCAGTACACACCAACTACATGTACCCAAATTGTCATGGTATGTGCTATGCTACATAATATGATCTTGCGAAAACAGCTGCAGCAGGACCAGCATAGGGCCGGGCCAAACAGCCCCCCACCATTGCCAAGGCCATCACAGGCAGAGCGTGACTCGGAGGAGGAACAACCTGAGCCTGCCCCAGTAGGCAGAAGGAGGCGTGCCCAGTATGCCCTGGCCCTGGCAAAGAGGCAACGCATAGCACATACACTGGCTCAGTAGGAACCCTGGGAATGATACCCCTCTGACTCACTCATATAGTAACAGGGATGCCTAACATGATACAACCTGCTCTCAAACATGTACAGGGAAGTGTAATATGTGCATCCGACAGAGGCAGCCCTGCAGCACCACCTGAGGCATGAATGCTATGTGTTAAGTAATGTAACACCATGTACTATATGCACACCTGAGGACCCTGACTAACATCCTACCCTCACCAAGCATCATGCCACAACACGACAATGAGATGATCAAGTGCAATAATTGACTGAAGTATCGCAGTTAGTCAAAGGGGATCCAATGTGTGCCAGTCTGGGATGACATGCTGAGCATGACATGATGCACCACCTGCTAGGACTGGCATGCACCTATCAGTGCAGGCCGTATGGATACTGGCAAAGGCTGTTGTTACCCACAGTGTGCCCTGAATAGGTAAGGCTCAAAACACAAACCTATCTCCATAGGTATCAGAAGGGATAAGAATAAGATAAGGGATAAGTCAAAACAGCAAGATGCATGCAGTCTAAACTCACCCAGTATAGAGAATGTTGATATCTGCACTGTAACAGAAAACTGAGCCAAGGCTCACAACAGCACCCTAACACTACCAGGTTACACCTCATACTGTGCTGTACAGCCTCAAAACATGGAACAAGCTACAAAGGTGGGTGACTAGCAAGAATTGTCAAGGATAACCACACCCCATGTTGGTACCACAACAAAAGCAGCATGGACTAGCCATGGTCAAGTAACAGTGGCTAAAACTGCCCCCCAGTTTATAGCCTGCTACAGACTACTGTCCCAACACCAGGAACTGCACCTGGCCTATGCTGGAATACATGAATATATCAAGTCCTCCAAACCACATTATATTGGGTGACTGAAAATACCCAGACATAGACTGGGAGCATTATACTAGCTCCAACAGTGTAGGACAAAAGTTCATAGAATCCATAAACCAAAAGGCCCAGGAACAACGCACCACTCCCACAAGAGGGGTAAGCATACTGGATGTGATAATCAGCAACATGGGTACTGGATGGCAAGATGAGAAGTGTATTGCTCACTGGTAAAACCAGACCATAGAGTAATCACACTGGATATACAAATCCTGACCACAGTCCCTGGCCAGAAAACCACAGTGGAAAACATGTGTTAAGCAATATTTGCACTCCTCCAAACTGATGTGGAATCCATTAAAGGTCCTGTGCAGGTGCAAAATATGGGCCACACCTCAGAACCTGTAATACAGCCATTCCATGAACACTGCCAGGAATGCTTGGATTATGCAATCCTAAATTAAAACAAGACACAATGCCATACACGCAGGAATCTGGCATGGTGGACACCAGCTATAACCAAACCATGCAAGAGAATGAGGAAGCTACTACATGATAGAGCAAACATAAACAATGAAGTAATCACTGATCAGTAGTATGGCAATAAAATCTCTCCACACATACAATCCACTAAGGCCAGCCACAACAAGTTGAATCTGTGAATCCTGAGGCAATGTTACACCTGCCCCAAGTACACAGACAACCCCAGCTCCACCCAAGAAATACAAATATATGTGAGAGATGCAACCATCTATCCAAACTGGAGGCTGAGCGCCCTCAACTCAGTACTCCCAAAACTAGTCAGGAGGAGAAGGTAACCACACACACCACAAACACAGTCCCACATAGACCTATCACAACTGCAAACCAAACACATAAACACAGAAAAACATTCCCGGAGGCACAAATTACAAACACAGCACACCAACAGAGGCCTCTAAAGCAGACACCCAATCAAACAACCTCCAAACATAGCACATGCAACACATAGTACACAAAGCTGGTGTGCCAAACAGTCACAGGCCAGAAGGAGAAACAACATGCCTGATGCAGTTGTAATAGGTGACTCCATAGTCAGACACACTGCTGTCCCGCACACCAGACTGAACAAGGGAAAGGATACAGTAAGCTGCCTGTAGGCTGCCACAATATGCCACATAACAGAAGTATGCAGGTCACTCCAAAGCAAGTAGAAATATGATGCAGTCATAGTCCATGCTGGTGTGAATTACCTGAGATGTACCTCCCTAGACTACATGAAAAGAGACATAGATGAGCTCTCTGATTATGTAGTCCAGGCCGGTATGACACTCACCATTTGCAGCATCCTACCCTTACCAAGAATAATGCCACAGTACAAACACGGAATGATCAGTCATAGCAAGTGGCACACTTACTGGTGTCATTCCAAGGGGATCCAATGTCTGTCTGCTTGGGATGTCATGCTTGACAAGCCACGCAGCTGTTCTTGGGATGGCTTGCACCTGTTACCCTGGGCGTCTGAATATTGGATAAGGCCTTTGCCACCTCCATAGAGCCTTTTGTAGGCAAGGCTGAAAAGACTGACCCACCACCCTAGAAAACATAAGTGGAAAGAAACATAAGGGAAATGCTGACCAATGCCAGATGTGTAAACCCCAATATGCATGCTCCCAAGGCTATCCCCAGTATGGAGAACATCGATGTCTGTGCAGTGACAGAAACCTGCTGCAAGCCTCCTGACAGCACACCAGCACTACCAGGTTATACCACGTATCATGTGTCATGGCCCTAAAACCTGGAACAAAACATAAAAGGAGGGTGAGTATCCATAGTCAGCACAGACACCCATACGTCCAGGTAACTGACAATGCACAAGGCATTGGAGTCCACCCATGTGCAACTAACTGTAGGCAAGACTGCTGTACAGTCTGTAGCATGCTACAGACCACACTCTCACACACAGGAACCCCACCCAGCCATCCTGAATACACTGGACAGTATGAATGTCCCACCAAATACCAAACAAGGTACCACAAATTACCACATAGGTGGTAAACCATTATGTATGGAAGGAGTAACCAGGGACCTAGGGACACAAGTGCACAGTAACCTGTTATGTGACACCCACATTGCCAATGTGGCTAGGAAGACTGTCTACATTTGACACCGTATCAGGAAAGGATTCACATCTACGTCAACAGAGGTCATTGTGCCCCTATACTGTTCTCTAATCACACCCATAATCTAGTACAATGCCTCAGATGGGATGTACCTTACCTGACACCTGCAGCAGTTAGAAAGACCTCAAAGGTACCTCACCAAGAGGATAAAGGGTCTCAAATATATGTCATATGCTGCCTGGCTGTAGACACCCCAGCTGAATGCAGTCACATACTGCCTACACAGAGGCATTGCATGCCTGTTGTAGAAGGCCATGCCCAACACAGGAGTAATGGACATGCCCCACCCCAGAAAACTCAAATCCATCGGAGCTGTGAGAGTGAGAGATGTCAACCTCAACAAATAATGAAAAAGGATGTGCTGGTGGGACAGATACATAATCCAGAGGCTCCCCATACCCTGGACCAGAATCCCACTCCATGTTAGGCAGAGCCCCTCACTGACACTCTTCAACAGGAATCTTTCCAAGTGGATGGATGATTGTAGAGTTACACTGGGGGTCTTCACTGTGTCATGTCCAGACAGAGGCACAGCAAAGCAAATCATAAATGGCCATAATATTCACATAGCAAGGGTGGCAAAGCCACACACACTCTGGCTAGGCTAACAAATGCCCTAGGGTGGATAGCCTAGTATGAACCTATGAACCTATGAAGATACAAATTGTACAGGACACTAAGGATAATCCCAAGGCTTTCACAACTGATGGTAGGAACCATGTTGGGAATGCACAGATATGCCCTGAATCACACAAATATCACACACACACACACATATTGCCAACATACATCCTGACAGGTGCAGTGCAAACCCCCGAATGCAGAATATCTATCCCAGCAGACTGCTGGCCCCCTGACATTGCAGATGCAACAGCCAACATCTACAAAGCAAAACACACAGCAGCAATGGTATGAGATGGTGTCCTGGGCTTAGTGCAACATGGACTCCAAGATGAATGGAATGCCAAACCACACTACTGCTCAATGTCAGCCTTACCACAGAATATGTACCCAAAGAGCAGTGTACAACAACAGTGGTCCTTCTCAACAAAGGTGTTGCCTGAATGGATACTGAAAACTACTACCCCAGAATCCTGAGAAGCTCGGTCTGCACAGCTATGGAAAGGATAAGCATGTACCACAGACATAAAGATATTGGGGACCTACTGACACCGGACCCTACCCAGTGTGGCTTTCTTAAGTGCAGATCCTGCCCCTAAACATGTTTGACTCAATTGAAACTGTCATTAAGGTCATTGATGAGGGCAATGTGGTCCACACAGCGTAGCTGGACCTTGCAAAGGCTTCTATACAATACCCTACGTGTTCATTATAGATAAGCTCACCAGCTTAAATATAAACCCCCATGTCAGTAGAGGGGTTGCAAACCAGACCAAGGACAGAACAGACATGGTCAGACATGCTGCAGCCATGTCAGACTACAAACCAGATATAACTGGCATCCCACAAGGCTTTGTCCTGGGATCTCCCTCATCTGGTATATATGTCCCATAGGTACAGGCAAACATGGAAGGACTGTGTCCGAACATGTTTGCAGAGGACTACAAACTGCTCACCACATATGATCCACCAGCTGACACAAGCATCCCACAAAAGGGCCACATAGAAACAGACAACTGGTGCCATAGCCATGTCAGCAAGCTAATTGCAGAAAGTGTATAGTCAACCCCGTGGATATACAGTAAGTGCCCACCAATTACCACATAGGTGTTAACCCATTATGTAGTTAACATGTAATGAGAGACCTGGGGACACAAGGTGATAGATATCCTGCATTGGACAAACATGTGCTGTAGTGTTTACAGAAACATAACATATACCCACCTAATCATGAAGGTTGTCAGATCTAGATAACGGGAGGTCATTGTGGCTCTGCAGTCATCCTTCATCAGCGGTACAATTGACTACAATAGCCCCTGTGGGATGTACCTCAGCAGACACCTCCATCAACCATAAAGTCCCCAACAGTACCTCACCAGGAGTATCAAAGAGCTTGCACAGATGCCATGTGTTGCCTGTGTTGCTGGTATCAATAAACATGCTGCACCTTGTACAATCTGAATGGCAGTGAGCTATGCACATGAGAGACCTGAACCCCAGCACTGACTTACATAGGACAAGCTGTACTGCATGATCCATAACACAGAAGCCACCCCCACCCATGAGTAAACCCCCAGTACAGGCTACCCATAGAGTCACTTATCAATCTTCCACAATAGGAATCTTGATGAGTGGATGGGAGATGGTAGCTTTATCCTGGGTATCACTGTCATGTCACAGGTAGACAGAGGCACAGTATACTAACCGTGACATATGTCATGGCAAACTCCACTTACAATGTGTGTTGAAGGAGAAACACACTCTCCAACTAGCATTAGACATGGACTAGGGCACATAGCTAGTGTTTGCAAATGTACACCTATGTTGTGGAATATACTACCAATGTTGGACAAGCCTGGTTTAAGTAGTTCATATCTGAACAGAATGCAACATGGTCAGATGTACACAACTGGCCCCTAACCAGGCTGTTGTGCCCACTATCGAAATGTAAAGCAGTGATAGCACTAAAGCCCAGGATACTGTCCACCACAGTCAAAGTACTACCAGTACACTATACAGTACTACAGTGTTAGGTCAGTGTGAAAGGATGTTGACAACTGTATGCAAAGTATCCCATGCAAACACTGCAGGCACAGTATAATCCTGTTGTGTTCACACACAAAGCAGTTGTACAGTAACTGCACAACATGACACACAACACACAACCACAAACGGGTGATATTTGTTGAAGTTCACACTCATCCACAAATGTGATGGGCTGCAGAGTCAGACATATGGAATGCTCACACTGGGCATGCTCACACACTTTGATAAATGAGACATATGTCAGACAACATGCCATGGGAAGGCTGAGCTGGGCATGCTCACACACTTAGGCCAAATCTCAGTTTAGCAGTTGGACACACATATCTGGTATTTTTATGTGTTATTCCAGGAACCAACCACATTACAGCAGTCTGCCCAGTGCACACAGTTAAATGACTACAGAGACATAAGTGATATAGTGGATCCCTCCCATATGCAAACATCTTCCACAGATGCACAAGGTGTTCATACAAACAGGGAATGCTATGGCAATAAAGATGTGCAAACAGTCTATCAGCAACAAATAATGTGCATTTGACAATTAAACATATGGGTGTAGAGGTCAACACTAGGCTGTTTGCCCTAGGGAATGACAGCTTAGCCAGAGTGTGCTTGGTGTCTGCCTCCCCACAGGATGCACATTCCCCTTTCTAAACACTGATGATGTCAGCACCCTATAAGTACAGCAGGAGAAAAGAAACTTCCCAGTAATGCGAATAGTGCACTCTGCTAATGCGTCCGTCACAAGTGTCATAACATAGTTAGGTAGGGGTTTGAATCCTGTGAATGGCAAGTGTGTGTGTTGGTCTCAGGGGGGTTAGTGTGTGTGAGGGAAATGTCCCTTTTGGCAACTAGGAGAACAGACTACAGGATGCACATTCCCCTTTCTAAACACTGATGATGTCAGCACTCTATAAGTATAGCAGGAGAAAGGAAACCTCCCAGTAATGCGAATAGCGCGCTCTGCTAATGCGTCCGTCTCAAGTGTCATAACATAGTTAGGTAGGGGTTTGAATCCTGCGAATGGCAAGTGTATGTGTTTGTCTGAGGGGGGTTAGTGTGTGTGAGGGAAATGTCCCTTTTGGCAACTAGGAGAACAGACTACAGGATGCACATTCCCCTTTCTAAACACTGATGATGTCAGCACTCTATAAGTATAGCAGGAGAAGGGAAACCTCCCAGTAATGCGAATAGCGCACTCCGCTAATGCGTCCGTCTCAAGTGTCATAACATAGGTAGTGGTTTGAATCCTGCGAATGGCAAGTGTGTGTGTTTATCTGAGGGGGGTTAGTATGTGTGAGGGAAATGTCCCTTTTGGCAACTAGGATAACATTCTACAGGATGCACATTCCCCTTTCTAAACACTGATGATGTCAGCACTCTATAATAATAGCAGGAGAAGGGAAACCTCCCAGTAATGCAAATAGCGCATTCTGCTAATGCGTCCGTCTCAAGTATCATAACATAGTTAGGTAGGGGTTTGAATCCTGCAAGTGTGTGTGTTTGTCTGAGGGGGGTTAGTGTGTGTGCAATTGTGTGTGAGAGAAATGTCCCTTTTGGCAACTAGGAGAACAGACTACAGGATGCACATTTCCCTTTCTAAACACTGATGATGTCAGCACCCTATAAGTACAGCAAGAGAAGGGAAACCTCCCAGTAATGCGAATAGCACACTCTGCTAATGTGTCAGTCTCGAGTGTCATAACATAGTCAGATAGGGGTTTGAATCCTGCAAATGGCAAGTGTGTGTTTTTGGCTGAGGGGGGTTAGTGTGTGTGAGGGAAATGTCCCTCTTGGCAACTAGGAGAACAGACTACAGGATGCACATTTCCCTTTCTAAACACTGATGATGTCAGCACCCTATAAGTACAGCAAGAGAAGGGAAACCTCCCAGTATTGCGAACAGCCCACTCTGCTAATGTGTTTGTCTCAAGTGTCATAACATAGTCAGATAGGGGTTTGAATCCTGCGAATGGCAAGTGTGTGTTTTTGGCTGAGGGGGGTTAGTGTGTGTGAGGACGATGTCCCTTTTGGCAACTAGGTGAACAGACTACAGGATGCACATTCCCCTTTCTAAACACTGTTCAGCTGAAGGCCATGGCTCTGGCACAAGTTGTCTGTTTCTATGATGCCCCTTTGGAAGATGCTTGTGTCGGCTGGAGAGTCGATTATGGTGGCCAGTTCGCAGTCATCTGCATATTTGGTCAGCCACAGTCCGTCCGTGTTGGCCTGTACCTCCAATAAATATATACCAAACAAGAGAGGTCCCAGGACTGAGCCTTGTGGGACACAACTCGTAACTGGTTTGGAGTCTGGCATGGCTCCAGCAATGCTAACCATGTGGGTTCTGTGCTTGAGCCACTGTGCAATCCATCTAGTGACATAGGGGCTTATATTTAAGCTGGTGAGCTTCTCTAGAATGCCCAAGTGGCGTATTGTTGTGAAGGCTTTTGCAAGGTCCAGGTAGGCTGTGTGAACCACCTTCCCTCGTCAATGGCCTTGGTGACTGTTTCAAAGAAATCAACCAGGTTAAACCTGGTAGTGCTGGTGTGCTCTCAGTAGCCCTGAACCAGGCATCTGTTACTGCACAGATATCGATGTTCTCCATGCCAAGGAGTGTTTTGGGTGCATGCATCTGGATGTTTAGACTTCTGGCGTTGGGTAGCATTACTCTTAGTTTCTTATCCCTTGTGATACCTATGAAGGTGGGTTTGTCATTTGAGCCTTGCCTAACATAGGCACTATGGGGTAGCAAGAGCCTTTGCCAATATCTGAAAGCCCAGGGTGACAGGTGCAGGCCGTCCCTAGCAAAGCAGGTAGTTCAACAGAAGATGAATATGTGAAGGTGTAGTGCCTGTGATTAGTTAGCAGTAGCATATATGACTGCTCACGTGGACACATGCCAGGTAAGTCATATGCACTGTGTCACAGGCAATGTACATGTGAACAGGACAAACAGTGACATCCTGTCAAGTGGGACATGGACATACATATAGTAAGCTATGCAGATGGCACTAGGAGTCCACAGAAGCTCTATAACTATGCATTGCAGGTGTGATCAGTATTCCAGGGTAATTGCAAGCAAATATGCATGCAAACAAAGCTACAGTAAACAGGGCTGCATGTAGTCCATTGTACAACAAACAAGCTGTACCAGTTCCAGTAGGTAACACTGCAAATATGCAGGCACTATGCACATGTACATGGAAATACACGGGTCAGATGGCTAGGGTCCAGTCTCAGTGCACACAAGTGTACAGACCATGTACTGTCAGGATGTACAATAACTGGATGGAAACCCATGTGCTCATACCTGCAGAAATACACATGTCAAATAACAGACACTGAGCCTTCACTCAGTGGTTCCATACTTAGTAGGATGTATGCTACCTGGCCTGCCACCACAGTATCCCTGACATATATGGGGACTCTCCCTCCTGTGACAGTTAGTTATGTGTGTTGGGGCTGTCTAGCATGGTATGAGATGTGAGCATGCAGTGCTAGGGTGCTCCTGTTTGTCCTGTACCAGTCGTGTAGTACTGCACACATATCAACATCCTCAAACATCTGCATTGCAGAGTCCAGTGTGGGCAACATGCCACTTGCAATTTACATGTCCATCATTGTGTATTACTACATTCATTACCCTATCCCCTGTGCTACCTATGTATGTAGCCTTCTGTTGACATCATTACCACCAGTATGCCAACATGTGCAGATGATACACTATGGTACTTACCATGGGTGTAGACAACAGGACATGACAATCACACACTTACTGCATCAGGCATGCTGTGATATACCCACAATTAATTCAGCACACAGTACTGTTAACAACATGATACTATTACTACACATCTATGTGGTCACCCTGTGCATCAGCAACATGTTAACCTGTACCTGCACAGTTGTTACAGATTGCAGGAGGTGGCACAGTTTCATCATATGCACAGGGTGTGAACTTGGTATGCCTGAGTCAGCCACCGATACCACCAATTGACATGTATGTGTATGTGTGTTGGTGAGGGACAGCAGTAGAAGGTGGGGCAATGTTGATGCAGTGTGTGCATGTATGGTAGCCCTAGGTGTTGTCAATTCGCATGTGTGTATGGATGCAAACAGTTCCACCTCATGGCTGCCATATACTGGTGTTTGTGGACAACCACAGACTGTACCTGCCAGGTCATACAGATCAGTGTCTCTGGCCACGGACACGGTACCTGTGCCTTGCAGGGGTGCTACGGACCATATCCAGTACCAACCCAGACTGGGTACTGTCATCAGAAGCAGGTGTTCGTTGACTGGACACAGATCCCTGTCGGGCCTGGCCAGAGCCACGTGCACGTGGTCTCCTGGGGCGGTCTGATGACAGCACAGACCTAGCATTGCTGGGGCTGCTGCTGGCACTACGGGGGCGGCCGCGGCCCTGTTGTCATCCGCGAAGACTGCCAGCTGCTGCTGTTGCTGGCATACGGCCACATCGACACCTCAACCGCCCACCATCGCCCTGGCTCATGGACATGTAGTTGTGGAACTGGTCTAATATGTCCCCACAACGTCTGTCTATGACATCGGTGAAATCACGGATGGCAGCCGCAATGTCACGCATACTGTCAGTCATGGCTGTGCGACATGCTGTCAGCTCCCTCAGACCCTGTCTGGTGTACCGTTCCATACGTGACTGTGCCTGCATGACAGCCCGAAACATAGCTGAGGTTGTAAGACCTCTGTGGGCACGTCTGACAAGGGCAGTACGCCCACAGATGCTCCCACGAGAACCCCTGGACATCTGTCTGTGTGGTACCATCTCTGGGCCATGCCCATGGCTGCTGTGTGGGGAGGCATGTGCCACAGATACCACATTACCCTGGTCAATGCCCACTGTATGCTGTCCATCACCTAGGGACATTGGTGACAAAGGGTGTATTGACAGGATAACTGTGCACATTGATGGGGTCGACAGCTGTGTACTGTCAATCGGCTGACCAATGGCGGACCATGGCATACTTTCCTGTGCCATTACACAGATGTCATCATTATCAGTACCCACAGCACCTGACTCAGGTTCCCTGCAACATGACACCAGAGCAGCAACAGAACCTGTGGGAGGGAAACAGGAAACACAGTTTACAATGTCTACACATTACCAGTGATGCACACATGCACAGGTGCACAAATGCACAGGTGCACAAATGCACACATGCACACGTGCACACATGCACACATGCACACGTGCACATGCACAAGTGCACACATGCACAAGTGCACACATGCACACATGCACAGGTGCACACATGCACACATGCACACATGCACACATGCACACATGCACACATGCACACATGCACACATGCACACAGTTTCACACAATTGTACAGTACTCAGTATGCATGATATCAACACACAGACACAGACACACCTACATGCATACAAAGAGCACTACTAAGTGAACCAAATAGTACTATTACTATCAACACTATTACAGGAATTGTTAATACACACTCACCAGCATGGATAGGCTGCATTGCTGTTATACCAGAGGGTCCTGCAGACGTGAAGAAACTAATGTCAGTGGGCACAACTGTGCCATTGTTACTGAGTGTGATACAGGTCAGTAGTACAACAGTCGCCTTTCACAGGTCAGCTGCTAATATTGAGGATATCACACTTGCACATTAAATACTATGGTGACAGCTACAAACCAAGGACACACCTCACACATGCATTAACTACCAGTGTACACAACAGTCAACTCTACATATGGCATATTACCTGCACGTTCACTGTCTTGCTGCTGCGTGGCTCCAGCCTCCATCATAATGCATGTCTGCTGCTGTTGTTGTTGCTGGCAGACTGGAGCCACTCATGAGTAGTCCCTCCAGTCTGGTGAGTGGGGGATGTGTAGCCACCCCACCACCTGTGGCGACCTGTTGCCTGTGGATATCCGGCGCACGCTGACGGACATGTCTGATTAAATCACTGCAGTGATGTCGTACCTGCTCATATGTCCTATTATGCATGCCTATGTCATTTACCCGACGGACAAGGTCTTGCCACAGTGCAGCCCTCTCCTGCTGATTCTGGCTGGTGCGGGAAAAGAGTATTGCATAATCCCGCACCAGGCTCTGGTGTATCTCCTCATCCTCAGCTGTGGAGTAGGTAGGATTCCACAGGTGGGCTATGTACCTGAGAAAGAAAATAACCTGGTATCAGCAATATATGTCAGCAGAATTTGGCACACATACTACACATGCTACTCGACTGTTATGATACAATATATCTCACATATGTAGCATCTGTCTGTCTATTGGTGGATACACATGTAGATGGCCAGGTATCAGTGCTCAGCCAGCAACTGTGCAACAGTACCTGGCAAACTCCATACGACATACTACCAAACCCCAGCAGTCAGAACACTGATTCAGGTCAAGAGCACCTCCTCACTCTGGGGTTTGTATCTAGGTACTGTATGGCCTACATCATCAACTACTGTGAGCTGACCACACACTGATTGCCCTGGATATACATATCCCACCTCCACCACCAGCACAAACGACTATAGTGCATAACATTACAGATACAAACTTTACACTTTGTAACAGTGACATGGTATCCTTTCAGCCCACTGGGCCAGTGGCAGATACAACCCACAATGCTGACCCCTACACAATTGCTTTCTACAGACATCTCCGAGAATGCATGGATCATGCAATCCCATATATGACCAAGACACTCTCCACAAAGGGACAGCATCCTGTCTGGTGGACCCCAGCCATAGACAGATTGTATTACAGAAGATGGAAGCTACTGCAAGACAGAGCATAATTCCATAAAGGGAGGGCATGTCTGAGCAGCACTAGTAAGGATCTATTTTCCATCATACAAAATCCATGGGCAACTTTGAGAGGGAAATCAAGAAGGACACTACAGATAACCAGAAGGCCTTCTTCAGTTATGTTAGCAACCTGGTCAGGATCCATCCTCTATGCCCATAGGTAGTACACAACAACAAATATTTCACTGACACCACAGATATCGACAACATTGTGGCAGACAGGTTCAGTGCAGGTGTCACCCTGCCCTCTCCCCCAAAATAAGGCATAGTTATCCCAGTTGACTGTAACCTCCCTGTCATCACAGATGTCCAGGTGAGAGCCACCCTCAGGACAGCAGAATACACAACATGAATGGGACCTGATGGTATCCCCAGTTGCATGCTACATAAACTCTGACAGGAGCTAAACACACATATAGAAGTGCTATGTAACACTAGCCTGACTACAGGATATGTACCTGTACACTGGCGCACAGCAGCAGTGGTTCCACTCCACGAAGGAGGCACCTCAACATACCAATGCAATACAACACAATACATTACATTACAATACAATACTATACAATATGCTATTGCCCCTGGGACTACAGCAGCGTACTGTTCTGCTACCCTGACCATTGTGACACATGTGGTGTGATGGTACCTGCTGCTGTCACACAGTTACACAGGGTGACTCGTATGGCATATTACCTATCTGACTAACATTCAGCAGGGGTATGTGTGACAAGTACTCATGGGGAGTCTTGCTTCTTAACACTGTGTGGTTTATTGCAGGGTATGTCTTATCTGTGGGTAGGAACTCTTACCTCCACATGTGCACTCTATTGCAGTGGCACAGACGACACACAGCAGACATTTAGGTTGTGGATGGTGTGAGGTGTTACTATGGTTGTTGGACATCTGTCATGGGTGTGACTTACATATGTAAATCCGGGAGTGGTAACCTCTATGTGGGTAGCATATGTGTACTCTGTGGTGTTGTCAGTCACTGTGCATTGGTAATGTGTTTGAGTGCATTGTCACAGTGTTGTACATGTCACTGTGTCCTTCTCCATATCTGTAGCTGTCATGTGAGGTCCATACCATGGCATCCATTATGTGGTGTGGAGGGGTACACAGACCTACATGTCCATAGCTGACACACCATGTCCGCTGACACATACCATGTGCAGGTATTCCAGGGATAGTGTGCCACTGTGAATATCATTGGGGCCACTATTGTACACATTTATGACCCTGTTCACCCCTGACACATGCAGTGGTGGGCAGCCAATCACATATCAGGTGGTTACTGGTGTAGGTGATCTGGAATGTGGTATGGTACTCGTTTTGACACTGGTGTTCACTCCATGCCTTTGTCACCAGGCACCTGTTGCAATACATCTGTACACATGTGCCTCACTCAGAATTTATATACATCTCTCTCTCTCTCTCTCTATATATATATATATATATATATATATATATATATATATATATATATATGTATATAGATATATCTATATGTATATATATATATATATATATATATATATATATATATATATATATATATATATCCGTATACATATACACATATATATATTGATGTACATATATTGCTATAGATGTGGAGGGGGGGGGCAGAGAGGGTGTGAGTGACAGAGGGGGTGGGACAGGCTGTGTTGCAGGTCGTCATATACAGTCATACCTGTAGGTAGTCAGATCAGTCTGTCTATGTATATGTATCTACATATATCTATATCTGTATGTGTGCATTACATAGATATGTTTGTACAATATTCTATCTACATCTGTCTATGTATTCCTACATCTCTCTCTCTATGTATGTATACATGTATGCATATCATATATATATATATATATATATATATATATATATATATATATATATATACACATACATATGTTGACATACATACGTATCCATATGTTAGACAGGTATATCAACATATTTGTCTACCATACTGTATACACACACTAACATACTGCTAAACATACATAACTGTGAAACCTACTTTGTACATGGCACTACAACCTACAATCAACCAACATTGATATGTGCACATAGATGCTCTCACATACAAATGTATGTACAGCCTTCACTGATAGTTGCTGTATGTCCCCTGCCCTTTACACATCTTCATATACATATGGATACAGACCAATGACACATATGGAGGGTTCACAGTATGTAGACCTTTATAGTATTACTTTACATTACCTGTGTTTATCACAGCTGCTTGTGTTGCCGTCTGGTTCTCTGTCCTGCTGCTCCACTTCCCAGTTGTCAGCTTTCAGGTAGCTGTTGCTGAACAATTTGTTTGTGTCTGCTTAATTGCAGTTTCTCTGTCTCTGTCTGTCTCTCTCTCTCTCTCTCTGTCTGTCTCTCACGTCCTTCTCAGGGTGCAATAAAAGTATTGCATGTGTGGACTGGGAGTACAGCATACTTTGTAGGTATCTGCATATGCCCATGTGATGGCCTCTGCACCAGTTGTTAGCCAGCATTTGCTAATTGCATGCAGCCAGTTGTGTACTGATTGCAGTTCTCACTGTGATTTCAGAACAGTGCTATAAAAAGGTATGTGAGATAGGCGTAGCCCTTTCAGATTTTAAGGCCAGGGACCATGCTGTTATGCTGTGGACAATGTTCTGTGAGTGTAAAGGTTGGTATCTCTCTCATATTTCCAGGTGTGTTGTAGATTAACATTCCTCCATTCATTTCTCCAGTTTCCTGTACTAACTGTGTAAGTACACTGACACCTACAACTACTACTACTGTTAATGTGTGTGTGTGTGTGCTTTCCTTTCACTTTTGCTTGCACTTTGTTGCTAAGGCTTCAATAGTTGCCCTTTACAGTCACTACTTGTATGCCTGCTAGGTGTCTTGACTGTAGTGTGCTGCTGTAGCTTTCCTATTTTCCATGTACATTCACACCTTGGAATGCTTGCTATATCTGCTAGGGTGTTACAGCATGCAGTGTGGTCTGGCCATGGTGTAGGCCTTGACATCTATTAGGGTATTTGAGTATGCTGCTGAGCAGGCCCCAGAGACTTTCAGGTTCATCTGTTATGTGCCTCATGGAATGGTACATATCAGTGGGGTACACCCATTAAATATCTGGTATGCTGCAGTTGTGACTGTGGGTTAGCATGAGCATATGTATTACTACACGTTTTCTGCCATGCAAGTGATGAATACTTTCAGGACTCCATAGTTACCATTACATGTGTTACACCTTTCTGCCTACTGTTTGTACATTTCACATGGGGTCTGTGGGGCATCCCTGTAAGTCATTCACTGTTGCTATGTCTAGGCTCTTAACTATTCAAATATGGTGGTGTCAGACCCGTCATGTGTACAGATATTTGCAGGTTGTCCACATTTCTGCCTCATATTTTGGTCAATATCTCATGCACACCTTTTTCTGGCAAGTCACTCTGGGCTCAAGTCAGAATATGGTGACAAACATTCAAGTTTCAGACTGCATACCCTTCCAAACATCCCACAAAGTGCAGACCCTGTTACTCTCTGAACTGTCTGCGCTTGTTGTAACATTATTTGTAATGTGTCCCTGGTTTTGGGCCTTTGCTCCACATATTTTATTACTTGGTCCAGATGTGTTCCTGTAAGAGGTTGTGGGGTATGGGCAGTGCTTATCCTGCTGTGAGTATGTGTGTGGCTTGCAATGTGCTATAGTGACATTATTACCTACTAGCTTCCAACTAGCATGGCTGTTTCTGTTCACACACTACTATTATGGAAATCCACTAGTTTTGATAGTAATTCTAAATGGCATGCTTTGTGTACTACACATCTATATTCCCTTTACAGTCATTCCTACTATTACATGATATATTTATTTTAGCACAATGTTCTTGTATAAGAGTCATGGCTTAGTGGTAAGTCATGCAGACTACTGTTTCCTGGGTTCGGGACTCAGTGGGATTTTATTTTGCTTTTGAACTGAGTGCAGGACCTGTCAATCAAAGTGACTAAGGCACTTTTAAGCAGTTGTAACCGGGTTAGCGCTGGTTTGCGCGGAGCTCACGCATGCGCACTGGTGGTTAGCTCCGCGCACACAAGTGCACACCCGATTACAACCGCTTAAACGTGCTTACTCTTTACAAGACACCGCTATTTTCTTTGAAAGAAAAGAAAATAGGGAGACAGGAAAGTGGTGAAAAAGGGGTCACAAAGAGGGTAAGACAGTAGGGAAACAAGCATGGGATGTGCAGGAGGGATGTAGGTAAGGCCCATAGCTGCCCATTTCTTCATCAGCAACAGCTGTGCATATGTATGTAATTTGGTGTGACATTTGAAACTTTCCACCCCTGAGAGAGGTGTCAGGACAACAATAATACTTGTTGTACAGCCAATTGTAATTGATAGGTTCCATGTCCAGTAGACATGTGTGCGGAATGGGCAGCTATGTATGGGGCGTAATTGTTTTGTGGGTACAGAGTGCCCTTTTTTTCAGGTGAGAGTGGTATGTCAGGTGAAGGAAGTCGGTACAGCTGGGGAGGTAGGTTGGGTAGGTAAACAGACAAGACAAACAAGACGCATACAGGGGCGGTGTATGACACGTGTGGGGGGGGTTACACAATTGACGGGGACGGAGGTATGGATATCCAGAGCCCATAAGCCCACAGATGGCAACAGTGGAACTGATATCCCCACCCATAGGCAGTTGCCACTGTTCCTTCACTGCCCAGGACAGGGCTGTGCTGGGGGCTGTGTAGGTGGGGCAACAGGCATGCCCGTTAGTTGCGCCACCCATGCCTTGAGCTGGCATAGGGGCTCGAGAACAGAGTCCCGAATCTCCCTACGCACCACAGTCCGGACGCTACGGAGGGTGAGTGGTGGTTCTCCTCCGGCCACACTTGCAGAGGGGGGGCGAGCCCCATCCCCTGCAGCGCTTCCACCCGCAGGTGGCAACAGGGCCACCGGAGGAGGGTCCGGACTCGGCACTAGTGCCAGGTGCACTCGCCAGCTGAGGTGGGAGAGGTGGGTCCGCTGGAACCCGCCTTCCCTGTCGTACTATGTTTTGCATTATGTCATGGCAGTTTGGGTTAGTGACATATAATACCATTCACAATTAGTTGTAACAGCATGCATTAGTATTCCCATTAACCAAACACCCAGATATTCACACCATTAAACAGCGTGCATAACACATGCATAATTTGAACAGAAATACACAGTCCAACAACATGCAGGGTTAATTGATGGCAACAGGTCATCAGGTGTGGATGTATGAACAGGGCAGATGCATCAACAGACATGCAAATATATATGACCCAACAGGACAAACGTCCAGGGGTGTTAATTGTGATTGCACATACCATTTTCACGTGGAATGGGTTATATGTGGTTATAGGGTGGGGTGAAGAAAGTAATATTAACACCTTCGAATAACAATACATATGCTGTACATTTCTAATAGCTACAGTTATATACACACTACTGTTTTAACTACAGTTTCCTATATGATAACTATTTCAACTTGGTGATAGGACTGTTACTGCAACATCAATATACATTTTATGGTTCTTCATACACATTCATATCTAGCTTTGTTCAGCTACATCATCCTGCTACATTTGCTTTATATAGCTGTAGACAAGTGTGGATGTTTGGTATATCAGACAAACATCCTATCTGCATATTGCAGACTGAGAGCAACATATCCTGATTTTGGGATACACATTCCAGATGCAGCAAGACTTTGAACAGATTTTGCTGTTTGGTTTTGAATCTCACATGCATTTCATTCTGTCTTGACTGCAGTATACTTTATTCAGGGGTTATTACTACTGTATTGCTGGATTCATGACACTTTCTCACACTCTCTCACTTGCTTTCATTTTACTATTCAGGATGGTACTTCTAGGCTTTATTGACATGTTTTACCAGTAGTTATTACAATCCTTTCCAGCAGTCTCACTTCTGTCATGTTTCAGTATTTCCACAGGGATATATTTCACACATGTGATTTCATCATCTTCTGCAGCTATACTTTTCAGCCTGCTGCAGGTTGTGTACTATTTTCTTACAGGCAGGGCATTTTTATTTCAGAATATATGTCGGACAGTTTCATGTTTAGGTTAAACTTACAGGCTGGAACACACTTTTGTAATCAAGCAATACTTGCATACACTTTCACACTGTTACTTGCAGATTTTATTCCTTACTGACTACACTGCACTCTTTTGCTGACTGTCATACTTTTATATTTCTTTACAGTTACTGGTAGTGGATTATTGACCTGCCTGGTGGCGCAACCGCACCAGCCTATCGCCATAGGCTCTGCGGTTCGCAGAACGGACACCTGCAGCTGTAATATAAATGAAGTAATATTGGAATACACATCTCCATAATATCAGCTAGTTTAATTTCTTACATACATAATTAAACGTTACTTACTCAGTAGTGGGGCGTTGGGTGTTTGCCAGGCCTCCTGGATCCAAAGGTCCAGTTGGTCCTGCTTGCGTCTCTTCAGGTCCACATGGTGGTGACGGACCTGCTCACCAGTCCTTGGAATCCCTGTGGCACTGGTGAGATCATGAGCCAACCGGTCCCACGCCTCAGCCCTGTATGCTCCCCAGAGGACCTGGCCCTGCATGAGGTGGGCCTCATGATTATGGACTAGGAGCCAGACCATGTACCTGGACTCCTCAACACCCCACCTCTGTGCTCGAAAGCGACTACCCTCTCCTACTCCTGTCGTTCTGCCTGCAGGTCAGTTCTACAATCGTTTATGCTGTGTATTCCCGCCTATGGGGCTTATATAGTCTGTTTTTCCCGCACATATCTGTGATTGGCCATTTTGGAATTGTATCAACTTCAATAAACCTGCATTGTCATGCTCTAGTTTGTATTCATTCCTATATATTAGCTATTATCGCATTTACAGGTACTGCTGTCATGGCTTAGTGGTTCTGTACCTTGACTATGGTGTATAGTATCCTGGGTTCGAACCTGGCCACTGCTTTTTATTTTTCATGACTGTCTAGACATGCTGAGGGGTGTGTCTGTGTAAAGGCAGTTTTGATACGGCTTGCTCAACGTTGCCCGTCGGTTAGCTTGTTTGCGCGGTGCGCTGCTCGCTGTTTTAAGCCTCATTTGGCTATTGGCACGCATATTACGCTCAGCTCAGTTAGGGGCACATAGATTTAGCATGTTAAACCACTGCTCAGCTACGGGCACTCATTTTGCACCAGTTAAACCACTGCTCATCTACGGGCACATGCACTCACTCTGTTAAACTGTAGCTCAGCTATGGGCATATCTGGCATTTTTTCTTCTTTTGTTACCTCACATGTCTTCAATATAAATGGGCTATTTCATTACATTTTACGTAACTTGTGGTTTTATGTGTACATATTTGTCAGGGACTTGTTTCCTGCTTATTTTGCAAAAAAAAAAAATTGGTGTTGTGGGGGCTCGAACCATGAATGCCTGCTCTTCAGCCAACATCTCTACTGCTACGCTATTGCTTCCTGGCTTATTTTGCATATTTAGTTCTTATATGCTTTCCCACTGACTGCTAACTGTAGCTGCGCTTACGGCACGCCACAAAACGAAAGCACTCACGGTTAAACATCTTTACAATTTAAAAAATATATAACATGTTCATTTATATATATATTATGTTCATAGTCTGTGGGGGCATGTGTTGTGTTGTGTTTATTCACATTTCCGTGGACTCTGTTGTGGGTGTTTACTTTGGGCACTTTTACACTTCTGGGGGCGTGTCCGCTTGCAGGGCTCGGCTTACGGACACGCCCCCTACTGTCTTACACGGACCGTGTTAGACTTAGGTGTGATTCAGCATGCTCTCATGAATATGCAAAGCATGCTGACATCACTCCGTTTAACTGCAGCCTCCGTGTAAGAGTTATAACTCTTACACGGAGGCTTCGTGAATCCTGGGAATAGTTAATATCTTCACCAAGGAGAACATTCTCAGTATGGCAGCATCCACCCCTTGTGGGAGTAGAACCCACAGCCTTCTGCATCAAAAGCTAGTACAAAACCTGTTGTGCTATTAACAAGGCAAGCCAACTTCACTTAAGCAACACTAAACTTCTGTTCCCCTGCAGCTCTCAGCTCCTTGTAAAATCTACTCAACACTCAACTGCATCTCAACTTCACAGCACAAGAAAACTGGAAAAAGCCAAAATTTATTGGGGGTCAAAGCCCAAACCCAGGGACACATTAAACATTGCTTGTATAATCTTGGAAAGTTGCTAGAATAAAATGCTGTGTTACCACCATACATTTTACTGCCAAGGTCCCTGTGCAAAACAGTCAGAGCAACATACCACTATGCCAGATCAGCTGCTTTGTGAAAGAGAAATGTTGCATTACCACCATACATTTTACTGCCAAGGTCCCTGTGCAAAACAGTCAGAGCAACATACCACTATGCCAAATCAGCTGCTTTGTGAAAGAGAAATGCTGCGTTACCACCATACATTTTACTGCCAAGGTCCCTGTGCTAAACAGTCAGAGCAACATACCACTACGCCAAATCAGCTGCTTTGTGAAAGAGAAATGCTGCGTTACCACCATACATTTTACTGCCAAGGTCCCTGTGCAAAACAGTCAGAGGAACATACCACTACGCCATATCAGCTGCTTTGTAAAAGAGAGGAAGACTGAAACTTAAATGGCTATCATTTAGTGAATTCAGTTCTCACCATAGCTGTCAACCTCTTAGTACAAAACACCTGGACAAACCCAGTAATGAGGGAATACAGCCCTCAAACATATTCAGTGAATTCACTTCTTGCCATAGCTGTCAACCTTAGCACAAAAAACCTGGACGAAGCCAATAATGTGGGAATACAGCCCCAAAAATAGGGACAAATTTCAAATATTAATCTTATAAACTTAGAAAATTGCTAGAATAAAAGGTTGTGTTACTATTTTCTGAAGAACATGAAGTCTGAAATTCAAATGCCTGTCAGTTTTACTTCTGACAGAACAAAAACAATTTTCAGCAGAGGCCCAGGGAGAAATACTTCAGACAAGTCTTTGTAAAATGACAGGGCACCAGAACAAATCCACACAAACACAGGGAGGAGATGCAGACTCCACACAGAAGACACCCCAGCTAAGAATCAAACCAGAAAAACCTATAGCTGTGAGGCAACAATACTATCACTGCACCATCAAATATGTAAGGAATTAACATGCAGAAACCTGAAGTCTGAAATTCAAATGCCTGTCAGTTTTATTTAACATTTGTTAATCAGGACAGTCTGACTTGGAACAAAAAAACTATTTTCAGCAGAGGCCCAGGAAGAAATAATTAAGACATGTCTTTGTAACATGGGAGGACACAAAAGCAAACCCACACAAACACAGAAAGAAGATACAGACCCCACAAAGAAGGCACCCCAGCCAAGAATCAAACCTAAGAACCTGCAGCTGTGAGGCAACAGACCACACCTTGATTTTATAGCACATAATCACATTGTGTTGCAGCTGAAAAAGTGAATCATTCATGAGCTACAAAACAAATTACAATACTTGCTTAATTCTGCACCTTCACTCTGTTCTTTCTTTCTTTCTTCTTCTTTCTTCTTGTTCTTCTGTTCTTCCTTCTCTAGCACAGGCTGCAGCACAGCTGACAAAAATCCACCCAAATAAAAAAGTAAAATCTGATTCCAAATCCAATGCCAAAACAAATAAATATTATTAACAAAAAGTAAAAGATCACGAAACAACAATCCACAAGGAAGCCAACAACTGACTGATTGATTCTCGCTTTTTCCCAGCACATAAAGCCCGGAAGAGAGCGACAACCAATCAGCAGCATTTAGCCCAGCAAGCATGTCATGATCGCCTGCAGACGCCGCAGTCCGAGCTCCTTCCAATTCTATGCGGTTTGGAACCGATAGACTTCTGGCATCACAATGATGCCTTCATTACTCCTCCGGCTGCAATCAAAACAAACAAAAAAGCTGTTTAAAACCGCCGCAGCCCAGCGGTTAAAGTGCGACTGCGCGCGATCTTGGTTCCGAGTCGTGGACTCGGAAGTTTGTTTAAACAAAAAAAAAAGTTTTGTTTTTTTTTTTTACACACTTAATTAAAGACAAGTTTATTCTTTTTAGCTGAGGGGGCTGCAGTCCGATGCCACGAGCCGCCCCTGGAAGAGACACGTTTTGGAAGATAATTATATATGCAAGTCATTGCAAATAGAATTTATAGAAAACAAAAACAAACTAGTCAACTCTTATTATATTAATATGATACTAACCTCCTTTAAAAATTTCATTTTCAGGAACCCTGAATATAAAGCATGGATTTTCTTTGTATTTCCAATTGCCTACACTGAAAATAGTATTAATAAATTTAATTTAGCAACCATAACTACATTTAAAGACAAAAACCTGTTATACTGGTATCAATTACTAGACAATGGAAAGTTACAAAATGTTGACTATATCATTAATAAGTTTGCGTTAAACAAAGATGTGGTTAGATATTCAAAACTGTAGACAATTGGATGAACATAAAATTAGTCTAATGCAATCAATAGTTAAAAATTCTTTCCCTACATTCATTGATTTACTCATTATTCTAATGCACCACAATATAATTAGAAGGGACTTCCATCTAACATATATAAGGTACTTAAGAAATCAACAGTATGCCACAGAGAAAGCTATTGAGATTATTTTAGACTTGTTAATAATAACTCCCCAAGTGATGATGATAAAAAACTAATAGTCCAATCTTCAAAAAAAAAAAAAAAAAAAAACTACATCACTAAGGTAGAGAATCTTCTCTTGGAAGTTCTTACATAGAACCTTTATCACACCACATAAAGTTGAACTGATGTATAATAAAGACATAGGATGCTGGAGATGTA
This sequence comes from Protopterus annectens, assembly GCF_019279795.1. Lineage (NCBI taxonomy): Eukaryota > Metazoa > Chordata > Ceratodontiformes > Protopteridae > Protopterus > Protopterus annectens. The sequence goes on along the minus strand of NC_056728.1, from coordinate 1,244,142,039 downwards.
AACTAAATGTTAAAGCTGACTGGCAGCATATGTTTTATGATTGTTTAAAACATAAAACATATTGGGTTAATTTGAATTCTCTCTTAAAGTCTATTTTTAATGATAAATGTATGCTGACCAAATCTCTTATTTTATTTAATACATCTATTCCCACTTGTGTCACAGAAATAAAATATCCTCTTTTATGGAGCATCTTAACATTAGCAAGAAAAATCATCAGCAAGAACTGGCTACTCCTACTATGAAGGAATGTGTACACTTAGCAACTAAAGTGTATCAACTTGAACTTATCACAATCAAGACAAGAACATCTAGAGTCACCTCTTCATATAAAATACGATTGAAATCTAAGAACTGCTGGATAAACATAATTTAATGATTAAATGATAACTACTCATCACATTTCTTTTTCTGTTTAAAAAGTTTTGTTTTATAGTGGACACTATTATAAATAGTTATTTTAGTTGTTCTGTATTTTTTTTAGATATGTATATTTGTTTTATAATATTTTTATTATCATATGTTAATGTTTTTGTTAAAATTTTGAATACAAACAATTGAGAAAAAAAAGAAATAATAGCTATATTACAAATTGACCACTAAGGATTCATGATCGATGACCAACCAGGCTGAGTGTTATACTGCATTCTTATTCTTATTGCCAGTGCAAGAAAAATACCATCCTGATTATCAGAGTTAACAGTATTTTGCAGCAGGTCTTTTTCTGGCATATTTTTTGTATACAAATTACAGGTAATTTTTAAAAATCTTTAAATCTACCAAAGTTATCAAAACTTACTTTGTTGCTGAAGATCAGATCAGACCTGGATGACCCAATATCCACTGTGTATTATCTTAGGCACTTCATATCAAATGACAAAATAAAAGTAATATTATAAACGAGTTGATTCCATTTAGAACATTCTGATCTGTGGCAGTCATTCAAATTTTTAAAATGGGCTGTATAGATATTTGCATACCCGGGGGGGGGGGGAGGTGGCATCAAGGTCCATATCGTTGTACCGTACTTCTGAATTTACATTTTTTTCTCTTCTGCAGCAGTGCTCATGTGTGTGTGTGTGTGTGTGTGTGTGTGAGGGTGGGTGGGTATATGCACATACTGTACAGACACACACAACACTTATGCGCATCTGCAGAAATGAGAAGTACACTTGCTTGTATTATTTTTATAATTGTTGTCATGCTTCTGTTTGCAATTTCCACCTTCTAGAAATAGCACTAAGTCAGTGCACATTTGTAATGCTGCTGTTCTTTATGATATACTGACAAAACCTTTTCAGCTCCTATTGTTCCTCATTGTTTATTACTGCACCATGCACATCTAGCTTGCCATTCACTGATGTCTCTTTCTACACTTTAGTTTCTATATACATTTCTGGCCAGGATCCAACAGAATAACCCAAACAAGACTTAAATTAGTCTGTGGGGAAAGTGCTGGATCTTGTTACAGTAGAAAGTCGTGATCACTTAAATTAGTACATTGTGCTATCTTCATATTTTATTGTTCTCTTCTCATCATTAGTTTCAATAACAAAGGCACACTATGCAGATATTAATCCATGTGATCTATGTTACCATTCGTATCTGGAAGAAATGTTTCACTCATGTTTTGTACTTGGTTCACAGAATTGTGATATGTGTTTAACTGATGTCACTCATCAGTTGTATGACATCACTGATACTTACTGTGCATAAAGTACATGGAAAGTATGTGGTATGACTGATCTCATTGAAAATAGTAATATGTGACAAGGCTGTCCTTGTCACTGTGATATTATTGTCTGCAGTACAAAGAAGTGAATGTATTTCACTTATTTCAGCTCCTTGATATAAATTCGATCCAAAGAAACATATTCTGGACATGCCAAAAATAATGCTTACTATTACAGGAAACTGTACAGACATACTGCTAAGCAGAACTCTTTCAATGGCTTCATGAATTGTCTGGTTGACTGACTGTGGTAATGGCAAAACTGAAATTCTATACACTTCAAATATGATACACAATTTGTCTTATAGTACCTTCCCTCGTTGGCCAGTCATATAACAATGGTACAGTTTGGGGTACTTAAAGCTGTTGTGTACTAAGCAATACTGTATGCCATTTATGTCTGTTCTGTTAAATTGATGTTTTCATTTGTTGATTGGCATAATAATGAGACACATAATTCTGGGACTGAATTTTGCTTGTCAGCTTTAGTGGAGAGTGAGGTAATTTCCATCAGAGCATTAATAAGCAGCTGCCCCTAACGGATTAATTCTTAGCAGTCATCATTTCTTATCAGGCATAGCAGAATACACTGTCAGTATGTATGGTATTTTGTCAATGGAAGGCAATACAAAGTCTGCATGTCTGAAGTTACTGATGGACTGAGCTTTATACTTTTCTCTAGCAGTGTGTAAAAATATAAGAGGAAGTTATCTGCATGTAGACTGATTAGATTAAACTGATCCCCCCAAAAATCAAAGTCCATTATTAATCTCATGTAGATCTCTTTTTTATCACTAGTTAGTGCACAGAATAGTATTTGAACATCATGGGATAACACGATTCAGCAGGTTTAGAACATTAAAACGCAGCCACATGTGCTTCCCACATTGTCAGTATGGTGGGCAGTGTGGTCAGGAATGGGGGAAGTGGTTTGTGCATGGTAAGCTTATTTAAAATTCACAAAGTGTTTCTTCACAAATTGGTTTAACCAGCAACTGAAAAAGGTCTTGTAGAGTTACATGTGATGCTGCAGTGTTCCCCATTTCTGACAAGCAGCATAAATAACCCAAGCAGCTGATAGTTTTTGGAGGTTGGGAGAGTTCACGTTTTTCAAACATTTTTTCCACCCACTTCTTTTCAGCAAAGTCGTTTTTAGGAACAAAAATCCCAGGACTGTACTGGGATTCCCTAGGGCTGTCATAAAGTTGTTAAGTGAATTTTTCTTTATGATGCACCCTTTCTGTATACAAGCACAGATGCCAAGTGATCTCTGTTGTCCCTGTGCATTACAGTGAGAACATGGAATGGGAGAGCTGAAGACTACAGCTTTCCAGATACTTCTGCTGTCTGTGTCTGCCCATGAAACTGCTGTATGAAACACAGGATATGGCTCTCCTGATTAGCTGGGTGGGCTTACAGTTTTCACATGCAGTGTGTGATTCCAGTGATACTGCACAGTTCATCACTGCACACACAGTATTACCAAACTAAGCATAGACCCCTGAATTCTAGATGCATAAGCATTTCAGACATTTTACTTCAATCATCATCAACCCCCTTTTTCCCATTTTCTACTTGGGGTTGGGGTGTCGCATCAACTGTCGCCATCTCTATCAATTCAATGCCACTGTCCTACTCTCCTTGACAGTCATGTTTGCCTGTTACAGGCCTTCTCTCACAAAATCCATCCATCTCTTTTCTGTATGCTCTCATATCCTCTTGTCTTCTTCCTGTCTGTCCCAAATCTTCTTCACCAGATTGTTTTCTGCTTTCCTGCACATGTGCCTGAACAACTGTAATCTGTTTTATTTGACCATCTGTGTGACTGGAGGTAATTAAGCTTTTGCTCTGATGTCCTATGTCTTTGTCCCAGAGTGTGCATCCTACCACCCCTCTCAGTCACTTTATCTCCTCCACCTCCAGCTTCCTCAGCTGCTCTGCCTTCACTGCCCAGGTTTCTGTATCATACAGTAGTACTGGTCACACCACTGTTTTGTACACCGTACTTTTCAGCTTCTTTTGCATTCTTCTGTCACTCGCTAACCCTGGTATTCTGTGCCAGTTGGCTGCAGCCCATCTGATTCCAGTTTGAACTCTTCATTCAGACTTCCCTTTTCCTCAAGCACCCCCTCAGATACTTGAATCTATTAACGTGTCCTACTAATTTCAATTCTGTCAAAATTCTCAGCTTCTTCTGATTTCCCCATTTGCTGCTCTTACAGCTGTCTTATCTGTACTCGGTTTCATCCCATACACCTTCAGCTTTGCATTTCATTCCATTCCCCTGTAATTAACTGAAGTTCCAGTTCATAGTCAGCCTGTAATGCCACATCATCTGCATTCAGCAGCCTTGTTGATCTGTCCCCTCCTACCTATTTGCTAATGTCGCCCATTAATAAGTATGAACAGCAGTGGGCTTAGAGCTGAACCCTGATGCACACCCATTCCCACTGGGAGCCCTCTGTGAGTCTGATCACTGTCTGTACTTTTGTCATTGGGTTCTTGTATATAGCCTGCATTAATTCTACAATTGTCTCTGGCACTTTGAATCATAAGACTGCCCAACTCAGCTTTCTTAGAACCTTGTCATAATGCATTCTCCAAGTCTAGCTTATTCTCCACTATCTGTTTCACTGCAAACATCAGGTTGGTTTTGCTTCATCTTGATCTGAATCCGAACTACTCATTTCCCATCTTCCCATCTTACTTTATACCAGTGTTGTGCTAGTTACTTATAAAAGTAATAAGTTACTATTACTAGTTACTTTTCAGTGAAAGTAATATATTATTATACTACTATTACTTATTACTTTTCTAAAAAGTAATATATCACTGTTACTAGTCACTTACTAAAGTAATGCTTTACTTTTATTAATTATTAGCTTATCAATTATAATATTGAGATTTATTCACACAAGTAAACACATGCATATAAGTGTATTATTAAAGTTGTATACATAATGTTACAATGATGATAAATAGCATTTAACAGTTGAAAAACTGCATCAGATTAGTCTTTTTAGCTGGGCAGCACAGTGGTGCAGTGGTTAGAGTTGTCACATCACAGTAAAATGTTCTCCAGTTTGATCTCAGCTGGGGTGCCTTCTGTGCAAAGTCTGCATGTCCTCACTGTGCTTGCGTGAGTTTACTTTGGGTGCTTTGGTTTCCTCCCACATTCCCAAGATATGCTGCATGTGTATTGGGCATTCTAAATTGGCCCTAGATGCGAGTGTGTGTGTGTGTGGGAAGGTTGGGTGGCGGGCTGGCAACTCGACCCTGTAAAACTCTACTGCCACTTTTTCTGAAGACAGATGATCCACCATGGTGACCCCTAATGGGAGCAGCCAAAAAAAGAAGACTAGTCTCTATAGCTAGACAGTCACAAATAATAATTAAACCAAACCATACACAGCCAGCAACACAAGACCTATAAAAAACAATCACATGTTATCTATTTTCATCAACTAAAAATTGAAACTCAAAAATAATTTTAAATAGAAGTTAACAAAAACTTAAAAGCTGGCTGATTATAAATCCACTTGAATAGTCCTGCTTGGTGCAGCGGGTTGGGGCGTTGGGTGTTAAATCAATGAATGATGAGTTCTATTCCAATTGATGGCAGTATGGAGAACCGATGCTGTTTATTATAAGGCAGGGTAAGGATATGATCTCTAGCAGGTAAGAATTGTCCAGGTATTAGGAGGTATTTTAATGGGTAAGAGTTCCACAGTACAAGGGCAAGGCCAGAATCTGATTGTCATTAGCTTTAACCTCCTTGCAGTGCTAACAAATAAAGCAAATTTTGCTCTAGACTAATTCTAATGACCTGATGTTCTTCATGTTTCACTGTTGCAGTCATCACACTAGGGTTATCTGCCTGCAGGTAGCCCTCAGTCAGCCCGAATACCAGAGTCTTGGGATTTCTGCATCGGATGCTGTCACCTTTTCCATGACGTCAGGTCATCAGGGGTATAAAACACGCAGCTGATGCCATTAACATCAGTTTTTCTTGCTGCGCTGGAGCCCAAAGCAGAAGCAGTTCACAAGTGCCGGTCGGCCGCTACCTGAAATTTTCGTGTTTCGAGTTTTAAACCTGAAGTGTTCTAAAGCTAAGCACCCCATTGGGGATCCTGTTTTCTTGTTCTAACCGATCTCAGAAAAAGTTAAGAATTGTCTTGCCTGTGGAAAGCAAATACCTCACAGAGATTTTCATTCTTACTGCATCACTTGTTTAGGCCCAGACCACGACGTTCCTCGCTGTCGATTTTGTGCCTTGTTTAACACCTTAACTATTCATTGTCAGGCTATCTTTGTTGCTAAATTCTTTCGCTGTCATTCTCCGTATTCTGAAATGGCTTAGATAAGCCATCCAACTACCGATCTTCTGAAAAAATATAAGGATAAAGACAGAGACAGACCGCATAGGTCCAAAACTGCCGACAACGCTTCCGTTAAGCTAGTCACCAGTCTGCCGGTACTCAGTGAGGCACCTTCGCAGGCCCTGATACCCACTACTACAGATTCTCAGGCCTCTACTGAGACCTATTCGAGTCCAGTATGCCACGAGATGCTTCTTTGACTATCGAACTAGCGGATGTCTCTACCTCGGATGGGTCCAGAGCCGCTGTGCAGGCACCGGCTTCTGAGGGTGTATTCAGACCTTCTGATGTTTGTGTTAAACCGACAACTTCATTTTTGACTAAAACTACCAAGTTTCTCAAGCCCAGAGTTCACACTACGCCTAGAAAACCGATGCCCAAAGCGCATGCTCAAGCTCCCATGCCACAGAAACAAATGCTCAGAATGGCTGAAGACCTTATAACTTTAATTAGGGAAGCCAACCTTCCCCCTCTAAAAGACCAAGAACTGATTTTCCTTCTGATTCTACAGACCCTGAGTCAGAAGACCCTGATCCCTCTGATTACCAGGGCATATCCTTATCTACCTATGAGGATTCAGATGCAGAGGATTCCATTCCCTCTGCCTCCCCTCCAGAGGATTTTTCTTTTGGTGAAACCTTGCATACCTTAAGAGAGCATTTCCACTGGGAATGCCAGGACTACCCACAGTCCAAAAAGAGACTCAGAGAATTTTTAGACTTGCCTCAGCACAGGCCTCTAGCTATATCTCCTGTCCTGGATATTGTAGATGATGTCTTCATGGAATTCAGTCTTACCCCTGCTACTTTACCACCAGCTCCTAGAAAGCTTGACAGGTACTACAGAGTACCTGACTCTCACAAATTTCTCTTTAAGAATCCCACTGCAGATCCAGAGACCATTTCCCAGGGACCTAAAGGTATTAAGGCTACTACAGCCAAAAACCCTACCCCTTCGGACAGGGATTCTAGAGCGTTAGATAGATGGGGTAAGAAGGTATATACCTCTGCAATTCTTGCCATTAGGGCTTTAAATTGCCAGTTTCACATGTTGACATGCCAACAGCACATTATGGAACTAATTAAACAGAAAATGTTGATTCCAGATGGTGAAGAAAATAAAGAATTACAAGAGTTAGTGCATTCTGCAAACCAAGTTAGTAAACATACTTTGCAGTGTGGTTTTGATGCCTTAGAAGCATCTTGCAGGACTGCTGTCACTGGGTCTGTACTGAGAAGGCATGCTTGGCTGAAGGATCAAATCTTGCCAGACCATGTCAAAGCAAAATTACTAGATGCTCCATTAAACCATGAAAGTTTGTTTGGCACAAAAGCAGAAGAAGTTCTTAAAAAGATGGAGGAAAAAGCTAAATCTATGCAAACTGTTAAAGATTTCTTACAGGTACAGCCACCTAGATTCAGTAGGCATTGGCCTTCTAAAAACTGGTCCTTTCCAGTCCCTTCCAAACCTTTTCAGTCCAGACCTAGGGGCAACAGACCACCAAGACTACAGTCTCAGGATATGAAGAGATCTAAACAATGGAGTGCTCCCACCTCAAAAACAGGAAGTGTTTAGCCACCTCCTTATGGAAAAAGTTCACAATGACTTGTCTATCATCCTTCCCAGCCATTCCCAAGTACTTAACACCCCCTAGGAGGAAAACTCTCCCTACATGCAAAAAAAACGAAGGTACATTACCCAGGATCAATGGGTCCTAAACATTGTATCCCAGAGATACAGATTCTACTTCCACTCACTGCCAACCCCAAGAGGGTTGCCAGACCTTCCTCCAAATCAGTGGGCAGAGGCTCAAAAGCAAGTACTTTCTCTTCTCAGTATCAGGGCTATTCAACCTGTTCCAATAGACCAAACGGGGCAGGGTTTCTACTCCAGACTGTTCCTAGTGCCCAGAAAAGAGGGGTATTGGCACCATATCCTGGATATGGCCATGGTGGTCTCAGAATTCAAAATGCTTACAGTACAATAGCTGCTTCCTATGCTAGCCAAGGACTCCTGGCTATTCACCCTAGACTTAAAAGAAGCTTATCTGCACATCCCCATGACAGAATCTTGCAGGAAATATCTATGTTTCAGGGCAAGCTCTATGCACTATCAGTTCCCTGCACTTCCCTTTGGCTTATCTACTGTGCCCAGGGTATTCACAAAGTGCCTGGCTCCAGCCATTGCATACTGCAGACAAAGAAATATTCAAATTTATCCATACTTGGGTTATTGCCTGATTCAGGCAGACAGTCAGGAACTGCTACTTCAGCACCTGGCATTTATAAAGAGACTTCTAACTTCTCTGGGGTACACCATCAACGAAAATAAATCACATCTGGTGCCCAGTCAAAAGATTGTATTCCTGGAAGCAAGCTTGGACACAACTTCCCAAATGGCATTCCTCACTCCAGACAAGCAGGTTTGTTTGACAAACTTCTTCAAATGAATGGCAAAACCAAATCTGCAAGAAAAATACTGCAAGCCCTAGGGTTCATGGCTTCATGCATTCTACTAATTCCATATGCAAGACTGCATATGAGGAAAATTCAATGGTACTTAAAATGTCTCTGGTGTCAACATTGTCAGGACCTGGAAACACCGATTCCTATCATTCCTTGTCTATGGGCAGAGTTCCTTTGGTGGGCAGAGGCTTGCAACCACAACAAGGGACTCCCTTTCACTCAACCCCCCGCCTCCCAAACCCTGACAACAGACGCATCAGACTATGCATGGGGGGCTCACATGGCAGGCAACTGCATTCAAGGTGAATGGAGCCCAAGGCAGATTCATCTGCATATCAATCAAAAAGAAATGTTAGCTGTACAGAGTGCTCCAACAGCCTTCAAATACTTCATCCTTCCAGGACAACTCTTGATAAAGACAGACAACACCACAGTTATGTGGTAAATAAACAAGCAGGGGGGAACTCAGTCCTACCTTCACTGCAGGTTAGCCATGGCCCTGTGGAACACAGCCTTGAGATACCAAGTGCACTTGCAAGCTCAATTCCTGCCAGGCAAACAAAATTCACTGGCAGATGACTTAAGCAGAAATCTACTGGACCCACACAAGTGGGAACTGGAACCCAACGCATTCAAACGTCTAACCCACAGGTGGGGGACACCAGAGGTGAACCTCTTTGCCTCCCCCTAAAACCATCAACTAAACAAATTTTGCTCCAGAAATCCCCACAGCCAAGCATGGAAAGTGGATGCCCTATCCTTCTCATGGGAAAACTTCTCAGTTTATACCTTTTCCCCTCTGCCCCTCCTCTCAAAAGTACTACTCAAGATCAAACAGGACAGACCAAGGACAATCCTTATTGCACCAGACTGGCCACGCCAGCACTGGTACCTACTTCTATGCAGTCTGATAGCAGTGCCACCCTGGCACCTACATCAGACGCCCTCCCTGTTGTCCAGCAGGAGGGACAGATTCTGCATCCTCAGCTGCAAACCCTGGACCTTGCAGCCTGGCTTATTCCCTGAATACACCACCAGTAATCCTAAGCAAACAGGTGCTGGACATCATCCTTGAGGTCAGAAGGCCTAATACTAGGAAATCCTATTCAGAAAAGTGGAAATTATATTGTTCTTGGAACCACTCTCAAGGAAAAGACACAGCCGTGCCCACCTTACCTCAAATCCTAGATTACCTAGCGGAGCTTCTCCACAAAGGCCTATCCTTCACATCTATTAAGATTCATGCTTCGGCCATCTCAGCTCATTGCAATACTGAGCCACCCTTCTTTTCTCGCCCTCTGGTCAAACAGTTCCTGAGAGGAGCTAAACATTTAAGAGCCCCTAGGAGAGCTCCCTCCCCTGCCTGGGACCTTAACTTTGTACACGAAAAGCTCACACTTCCCCCTATTGAACCTGCTGCTACAGCAGAGTTACAATTCCTCTCTTGAAAACAGCCTTACTTCTAGCCATCACTTCAGCAAGAAGAGTGTCTGAGTTACAGGCAGTGATGGCTGTGGAACCCTTCATTATTTTCCATGCTGGCAGGGTTTCCATAAGGACTAACCCTTCATTTATGCCCAAGGTGGTATCCAGTGTGGTTTTAAACCAATCTATCCATTTACCAACCTTTTTCCCTAATCCTCAGAACAAAGGGGAAAGGATTCTGCACTGCTTGAACATGCACAGACAGCTCAGGTTCTACCTTGACAGGACCGAGCCTTTCAAAAAATCTGACCAGCTGCTAGTCAGCTTTGCTACAGGGGCAGAGGGCTGGGCCATTTCAAAGCAAACCATCTCCAAATGGATTGCACACTGCATCTATTTCTGCTACAAACACCATGAAAACCTATTCCAAAGGTGATCAGAACTCATTCCACTAGGGCTACCTCAACCTCTACAGCATTTCTTAGGGGAGTCCCTATCAGGGACATCCCGGAAGCTGCAACCTGGAGTTCTGTACACACATTCACCAAGCATTACCACTTATCTGTCTTTTCCAAATCCAGAGCTGGATTTGCCACAGCAGTCTTACAAGGCCTGCTAGCCAGCCCCAAATACTTTATTGGCTGCCTCGACCCTTCATCAGCTTTGGGAATCAATCCAAGTGTGATGACTGCAACAGTGAAACATAAAAAACATAGTACAGTTGTGTACACTTACCATAAATGTAGATGTTCGAGTGTATTCACTGTTGCAGTCCTGGTTACCCTCCCACCAGCCCCCTGACTTCTCTGTGCTTTCTGTCTATCCTTTTTTTGGCCATATCTTATGGCTATGGTATTTACTTTTTGCTAGAGCTGTTCCACACCATGTAATTGCTTATTATTTTGGGGGCTCCTGACATCTGGGGCAAGAAAAACTGATGTAATGGCATCGGCTGCATGTTTTATACCCCTGACGACCTGACATCATGGAAGAGGTGACAACATCCGACACAGAAATCCCAAGACTCTGGTATTTGGGCTGACTGAGGGCTACCTGCAGGCAGATAACCCAAGTGTGATGACTGCAGCAGTGAATACACTCTAACATCTACATTTATGGTAAGTGTACACAACTGTACTTTATGAATGCTACGTGCCATGAGTTGTGCCAACATTATGTTATAATTTTTTATCCAAATTGCCTCTTCAAAGTCTCTATTACCTCTTAACATCTGATTACTATCCATACTATCTAGGGCCCCCAGAATTTTTCCATCACTCTTTATGGGGTGATATCACCCAGATTGAGAACCACTGGTTTAAGCAAAAGTAACTCACATTTAAGTTACTAGTTACTAAAAACAGTAATATATTGCTATTACTTTGTTACTGTTTCATTTTATATATATATTTAGTTACTAGAAACTATTACAGTATATTACAGTAATACTCCCATCACTGCTTTATACTACCCTGCATATTCATTTTTCATTCACCCTTTCTAGAAGTTTTATTCAGTGTAACAGGAGTTTGATATCTGTATATTGCCCACATTTGTGATTGTCCCCTTTGTTCTTGTACACTGGCACTAAAATGTTTATTCTCCAGTCACCTGGGATACGTGTCTGTTTCTATTCTGTAATTAATACCCTCTTGTGACCTCATTTGAGCCTGCTGTTTTACCCAACGTAATTTTCCTTAGTGCTATTCGTACTTTTTCTAGTGTAGGTTCCTTTTCTTCTTTCATTGTAGGCTGTGTTTGAGGCAGTGCAGCTTCTGCAGTGGTTTCTTTATTCAGGAAATGCTGGAAGTACTCCTTTCACCTGTTTTTTATGTCCAGTGGACCAGTGAGCAAGTTGTTGCTGGCATCCCTTATGAAGGGTGTCTGATGACTATCTTCTTTTTTTTCTGTCTTTGCCTTGCAACCTGATAGAGTTTTTTGTGCTGTCTGATGATCCCTTTTTCAGAAGATGGTAGAGTGCCTCTAATACTTTGTCCTTTGTTATTGTAACTGTTCTATTAGCCTCTTTGTTAGCCAACCAGTATTCTTTCTTAGTCTGGTTCATCTTTTCTGTCTCCAACATTTTCCTGTTCTCCTTTTTTGTCAGTTTTGTTAGCATGTTATAATCCTTTTTTCTTTTGATTATGTTATTTCATTGCTGCTGTAATACTTAAGTCTTTGGACAACCCTGCCTTTTTGGACCTTGTATGTATATGATGGAAATTCATGAAATATCTCACTGGTAGTCATTTCCACATGTGGCAGTTCTAGACAATTTAACGTTGTGGTATCAGTAAGTGTGCAAGACTGAAACAAGTCTGTTCCCAGTTTTTCTCACAGTCTCCCTGGATCTTTGTGCAACACAGCATTAGCCCTTTCTGTACCATTTCAGTTATATTTTTAATTATTTATTTGTTGCAGTTTTCACATCTACATCTTCCCCTTCTGTGTCTTGACCATCTTTAGCCAATATGTATAGGTCACATGGACATGGACATCTTTTACATGTTTTAATTTGCTTTTATGAATTTTACTCAGCTTTTATCTTACATCTTTGAGATGATTAGCTAGTTACCTGTTACAAAATGGCTTTATGCTTGTCTGATACTTGGCTTCTTCTGTCCATTGGATAAGAAGTTAAGCTGAGGTCCATCTGCCTGAGTTGGTGATAGCTTGGGTAGATGTAACAGATCCCATGATACTTACTGAAAAAGTAGTGGTGTATATATATATATATATATATATATATATATATATATATATACACACACACACACACACACACACTGTATACATATATATATATGTGTGTGTGTGTGTGTGTGTGTGTGTGTGTGTGTGTGTGTGTGTGTGCATGTGAGTGTTTGTATATGTATATATAAATCCATTAATAATTTCCACAAAAAAAAAACTTCAGCTACATAAAACTCTTCAAATCTTTCCCTTCTATTTTATTGCTGCTTTAAATTCATCCTCATGATCTTTCCATTGATGCATTGAATAATATTTCTCCATTATCATGTATTATTTTGTCCTTTTCCATTTCCCATTCTTCTTCTTCTCATTTCAGTAATATATGTCGGTATCATTGCAATCATCACTAGCGCAAATAAATAAAGATGTTTCGAGGTTAGTGGTAGCAGCCCTTTTAAGGATTAATTGTTTAATTGATTTATTGTTTTTATGACTATTTAAGTTGGGTCTGTATTCACTTCTGTTATCTGATGACGTCAAGCAAGTGGAATGACGAAAACGTTAATGTGCATTGTGTCAACGTTAATAAAGAAGAGTTTTAGCGTGACATATTGTGTTCTGCGTGGTTGCTGTCTTCCTCGTACTGACTTTTGTTTTATTGTTTTTGTTTGGTCTTACAAGTCAGTTGAGTCTCCGCTTTGTGGTTTAGCGCAAATAATCACATACTCATTGGACACCCCTATTTCCCATCTTTTTCAATTTTTATTTTCTTCCATAACAAACAATTTACCATAACCTTCACCTAAGACATCTCTTAACACTTGATACATATTTTTCATATCCCACTGACTATTTAATCTTTCACCATACAACTTCAAAATTTTTTTTGTTTTTCATGTTTAACATTTTGGTACTTCTCCATTAACAGGGCAGCAGTTGTCCCCAAGTGCAAAACTCTTTGGGTGTGACGCCCAATGTCCGGGTCCAGGAAATGGTAGGGAGATAGAAAGGCGGTGTCATTCGGCAGGTACCACGATGTGAAACACAAAAGAAGACCTTACATTTTTTGTTGTGTTGTTCCTGTACACCCACACAAATCCGAACACTTAAGCATGATCCCAATCAGCTGTGTAAAGTAATAGTAACAACCGGCAGATGTGTTTTACGCGGTGGTCCTGGTCTATGTACCTTAAGTTAAAAGCACAGTTACGTATATTTACAAAGTAGGGCAAGCAACAGTGATCCCAGAAAGGGAAAGTTGCAATTATTGTGAATGACAGGAATTTGGAAGGCTGCAGCATTACGTGTTAAAAGTAAACCAGTGGATTCATGTCATGTGAGGCAAACGAAGAACGGGTTGCAATGGCAAACAAAATTGCACCCAGTCAAGTTTCCTGGTTTTAACAAAAGTGTTTATTACCATTACTGTTTTAAAATTAAGAACCTTAAGGTATTCGGGTATATAGGTGTCATACCCAAAGAGTTTTGCATTTGGCGATGACTGCTGCCCCATTAATGGAAAAGTACCAACATTTCTTTTATCTAGCAAATATAATAGACCAAATTTTTCCTTCTTGCACCATTCATTGACCATTAAACCCTCACATCATTTCTTATACCCTTAATGATTGTGATTGTGTCTTTCAGCTTTTCCCGGTTAGGGGTCACCACAGTGGAACTCCGGTCCGCTAATGATTGGCAGTAGATTTTTATGTGCTGAGTTGCCAGCTCTGGTGCACAACCTTCAACGAAGGTACGCCCATTCACGCATGTCTCCACACAGAAGATACTCTAGCTGAGAATCGAACAGGACAATGTCATACTGTGAGGTGACAATGTATGAATACAAATTGTAAAGAAATGTACAAACATAATTAGGGAGTCACACCACTCTTTACAGGACAGGTTACTCACAATAACAGATGAAAAAAATGATTATAGTTTCAAGCTTGAGCAGTATAAAAATAGTGGCACCACAGTAATGTTTTAGACATTTGATATCAGACCCAAATAAGTACTGTCAAACCTGTGTGTTAGCAAGCATGAATGACCTGAAGGATATCCTAGTACAACACAGGAAAGACACAACATCTAACACATGAACTCTTTCAAGACTATAGCACCTTTTTTGTATACATCCAGTTAACATCCATAGTTCCTTATGGTGTCCACACTTTCTGGGGTCTGCCTTCTTTAACTAAGTGACTTACCAGCGAATAATAGGCAATATTAGAAATGCCAAGGATTTATTTAAAAAATTACACTAACATTGTTAGTCTTGGATGACCTGCTGTGGAAAACTTTATCTTTGTTTGCCACTTATTATTCATATTTTCATATTTATGTTCATATTTTCATGACTGAGAGACCTACAGGGGTATGGTGTGAAATACTATGGTGGGACACAGGAAACTTTATCTTTAATGTACATTTATATTACAGTATACTGAAGATCTTGCCATTTGTTAGTAATTATGAAAATAAGCAATATTTCCATATATGCATATTACTCCAAAAAAAGACTTACAAATTATTGCAGGGCATCAGGTGAAACGTTAGATGTTGTTAAAAAAACCTGCCTTTGATACTTGCACCGTAAGATGTACATCTGGAAAGATATTCAGTGCTAGTTATATTGCTAATTATACTAGTAAGCATATGTTTTCATATATCAGTAAATATCTCAATAAACAT
The DNA here is from genome assembly GCF_019279795.1 of Protopterus annectens. Taxonomy (NCBI): domain Eukaryota; kingdom Metazoa; phylum Chordata; order Ceratodontiformes; family Protopteridae; genus Protopterus; species Protopterus annectens. The sequence continues at coordinate 1,244,126,650 of NC_056728.1, read as the reverse complement.
GCACATAGGGAAAAATTTTTATCTGTCATATAAAAATTTATGTCTGATTAACAAAATTGTTCTAATAATATATGTCCAGGATGAACAATTTCCAAGTTATGACAATCTATTTGTGAAAGTTTAGCAAAAAAATATAATTGTGAATTTCTGCTCATCATAATATATTATATTATTATAATATATTATATATAAAATATTTATTGAAAGACTACAAATGCACTGGCTATAAGAACTGTAAAGAATGCTTCTTAATTATAGCATTACTATTTGTACAGTTTTAAAAGCATTCATTGTTCACAAAATATTTGTATTTGTTTATTCAGAAAATGTGCTGGAGTGCAAGGATGTGGGTTAGGCTGTTAGAGGTGTGACATTCCATACCAGATAGCCATTAATGAGTTAAAAATTTGTAAGAAACAAGAAAACATCAAAATAATGTTCTGTGAAATTCATTCTACTCCAAAACTAAATGACTATGCATTTACCAAAGACAAATTATCTAACAAGAGGTTAAGAAGACAGGGATATATGAATGGCTTCCTTGTTATATAATCTGGGTGGAGCTAATGGTGTGAAGAGATTTTTTTCTGCTATGACAGGTTGCATTTAAGCAGAACAGGTGAAAATTTTCTCTCAAAGAAAAGTAAAAACAGTAATTAACTTTTTAGAGGACTTTCAGACAGAATGCAAAAGTCATCTTTAGTAGAAACATCACGTAATGCAGTGGAAGTTAAGTTTTACTATGCTAAAGACAACTCCTCAGAAAGAAGAACGAGAAGTTAGATTTTTTTGTTGGACATTGTAACTTTGATTACTGGTATTACTGATACTTGGAACTTGAGGGACTTAACTCTTATAGGATATAAAACTTATTATAATTCAAGGCAATATAAAAGAGGTGGTGGTGTACTATTATTTGTGCATGAATCAATAAGTTCCAAATTTGAGAAAAACAATCAAAAATTCAGAAATTGCTAGCGTGATTATAAACAATATTCACCCCTGAGGAGAGTATAGGGTTTTGGTGGCATATAGGAGTCTAAGCCTTATTACTTCAGAGCATGTAATATTCCAAAATACTCTGGACAGCATAGTAGACACTGTGCCTGCAATTGCAGTGGGTGACTTTGATTCCCCTAACATAAATTGGGACATAGGTAATTATAAAAATCATTATGAGGCAAGTTTTTGCAAATCTCTGCTCTGTATGCTCGATTGTATTCTTAATATGTATGATGATATGTTTTCTTATATGTTGCCAGTTTGTCTCTTTTGTACTGTATTGGTATTCGGACGTTTTCTCCCCGGGCCACCACTGAAAATTAACTTGTGTCCAGTTGGACTTTCTCGGTAAACAAATGTAAAATAAAATAAAATAAAATAAAAAATAAAATATTAGTCTAACCTCAATGACAGCCAAGTGTTTTAAACATTGCTTACTATATTACAGTTAATTAGAAGCAACCAATACAGACCTCATGTTGTGAAACTCAACATGGGTTTATAAAAGAGTACTCAACTTTGATGTGAGAAGAAACATTTTATGATAGGATATCTGGTCTAATGGATCAAGGTATAAGATGTACTGTTGTATATTTTGATGTGTCAAAGGCTATTAGCACAGCATCCCATTGGCAGATATTTGACAAATCTATACAATGTCAAAATAATAATTGCATCTTCAAATATAATGAGAGCTAGCTAACTAACAGGGCACAATGAGTGGTAATGAAAGGTATTAGCTCATTTTGGATGAATATTGCAAATGGTGCTCCTCAGAACTCAGTGCTGGGTCCTGTGCTCTTTAATCTTGTATTATCTGACTTTATAATGTTGCCTAAATTCTGGTTGTGCCTGTTCGTAGATGACTGCAAAAATCAGTACAAAAGTGCAAGATAGCAGTGACCTAAACCACTTAAGTGCAAACAAAATTGTTGTTAGAAGGCAAGCAACATAAATTCAATACAAATGAATGTAAAATCATTTCATCTGGTACAACTATAGATGTATCTGTTAGCTTAGGATGTGTAAAGTTATTTAATTGTGTATACATAAAAGATCTAGATGCCACTATTAGGAAAGAACTACATTTTAAGGCTCATACCGATAAGGCAATGAGGAAAGCTGGGTTAATATTAAACACAATATCAAAAGGGGATAAAGACACAATAACTGTCTTTTTTGAGTTCAACTTTGGCTTCTATAGCATATCCATGACAGAAGTTGGTCTTCTAGAAAGTGTACAATGGTGGTTTGGAAAAAGATGACTGATTGTATACACTATAAACATGGATTACTACCAGAGATTGAAGAAATTAAACTTATACAGGGTAGCCTATAGAGGTCAGAGAATCAAAATGTATGTAATCCAACATTAAGAAATGATCTTGGCTTAACTTTAGGTACACAATAGTAGAAGAACAGAATTAAGGGTCCACTATTTAAACTAGCATTGAATAAAACAAAAGGAAGAGACTCATTTTATCACAAACAATGCTATATTATGGAATAAATTGCCCTGTGAAATTAGGAGTAAGAAAAAATTACAACCTTCAATGTACATATTGATAAATATATGTCAGATAGGAAATGTGTGTGTGCGTGTGTGTGTGTGTGCGCGCGCGTGTGTGTGAAACTTAATCTGTTCAAATTTAGTCCCAAAAATACCTAAATCCTCCCTTCCCTTTTTTTGCATTTTTTTCCTACTATTCTTATTCTCTCTGTTAAAGTCAAACCCTCCTTCCAATAGACAACTTTTTTCAGCTCTTGTTTCTCCTATTTCTGAGTCATCTTTTTCCCCTCTATCACTTACTAACACATCATCCTTCATTCACAGATCCTTCATACTTATTTTCTGTTTGCATCTGAATCTCTTCTGCCATTAGTCCTTCCCTAACTCTTTTTCTTCAACATGAATCATATTGATTTTACTTTCTTTCTCATTTGCATCAGCCATTTCACTTTCTTCCTGAATATTATCTATATATTCTCTTTTTATCTTTTTCATGTACCCTTTCTTTTTCCAGCACTGTTTATTACAACCAAAATGGTCTGAGTCATTATGTTTCCTACAGAATGGTCTTGTAGTTTGCAGCTACACACCTTTTTTGTATACAAATTAACATGAGGTTGAACTTCTTCAGTAGTAGGTGACAGGTAAGCTTTTGACAGTGTACCTGTATACGGTGCACTTCATCTTTCCTAGATTATAGTTTACAATGATTACGATTTCGGCAGTTTCAGTAACATACTTTTACCTTGTTAGGAGTGCACTGCTTATCCTTTTAGGACAATATCTTATGACTGATCATCAGTTTGTAAAACAACATTCTCATAAATGGAATGATACAATTTCTTCAGAATGAATACAATTGCTGACATTTATTTTATATAATGCAAAACAGAACAAATTCAATGTGAATAGCAAGTTGTGACTATAGTATAGGCACACACATTGCACACATATAGTCAAGGATTGTTAAATGAAGAGGCTGAGACACTTATACTAACACCATGAAGCTGCACACAGACTAAAATAATTGTATGCTATGATTCAGATTTATATAAGTCAATTCAATATAGTACACTATGACTATATTAAATATGTCATATGAAATATACAAAACACATTTCACTTTTCATATTTTTCATATGTTTAGTATGTAGTGTTCAGGCCTAGGGGTCATCAAGGAACACTGATTCCTTAAAAGAGACATCAAACACTTTATCTCCCAATCACATGTCCAAGTTTTCCTTGAAATGATATTCCCCAATAATTATATATATATATATATATATATATATATATATATATATATATATATATATATTAAAAAAAAATTAAGCTTGTTTCCTGCCTTTCCTGTAAGTGGTCTAGACTCTTTGTAGGCTTCTGAGCCCCCAAGCCTTTCTGTGTTGGAGGGAAGCCTTCTAGCTTAATTTTGTTTCTTAGAACTAGCCAGTTTTCTAGTTTCAGCACTCAAATCTGTTTGTTTGAACTCAGCACTTGTTCAGAACTCATTGTAAGCACTAAATAAGCTGCAAATTACTGCAGCACTCAACTTCCCTCACTTGTCTAGAGGAAAGCAGTTTTTAGTACTTAATAAATAAGCACTTATCCAGGCATGTCTAAGGGTCAGCTCCTGGTGATTTCTCCTGTCTACCTGATGAATCTGGGCATCTTGGGGCAATGCAGCAATTGCCTCATGTACACAGACAACCCTCTCCTCCTACCATCTAACACTACAACCTGTGAGAGATGCACTTATATAGCCAAACTGGAAGCAAAGCTCTCTTCACCCAAGACTGGACTAGACAGTCAAGAGGAGAAGGTAAACACTTGCACCACACCACACTCATTACATAGTCCCTCAAAACCTACACCGCCAAAACACACACATAGAAACACAAAACACACACCTACATTCATGGAGGCTCTCAATAAAAACCTGCCCAAGCATCAGGGACCTCCAAAGCAGAAACGCAAGCAAACTCCACTCCCCAACACAACCCAAATGACACAAACTCAGTGTGCCACTCAACCACAGCCCATAAGGCATAACAACGTACCCAACACTCTAGTCACAGGTGACTCTATAGTCAGGCACACTGATGTTCCACTCACCAGACTAAACAAGGAGAAAGTTACTGTCAGCTGCCAGGATCTGCCACATAATGCATGCACTCAGGTCACTCCACAACAAGTACAAATATGACACTCTCATTGTCCATGTTGGTGTGAATGACCTGAGATGTACCTCCCTGGACTACATGAAAAGAGACATGGAGAAGCTCTCTGATATTGTAGTCCAGGTAGGTATGACCCTAGCCCTGAGTAGCATCCTGCCATCACCCAGAATGATACCACAGTACAAGGCCAAAATGATTGACTTCAACAATTGGCTAAACTTCTGGTGTCATTCTAAGGGGATCCAGTATTTGTCTGCCTGGGACGACACGATCAACAGACCATGATGCTTTGATAGAGATGACCTGCACCTGTCACCCTTGGGATTCCGGATACTGGCAAAGGCCCTTGCCACCCCTATAGTGCCTTTTTTAGGCACGGTTCAAATGACAAATTCACCACCGTAACAGGTACAAGCAAGCAAAATCTGAGGGTAATGCTACTCAATGCTAGAAGTCTAAACCTCAAAATGCACTCACTCGAGGCACTCCTTAAAATGGAGAACATCGACATCTGTGCAGTGACAGAGACCTGGTTCAAAGCTCCAGAGAGCAACCCTGCCTTACCAGACTATAATTCATACCACACCTTTTGGCCACCTAACCCGGAATGAAGCACTAAAGGTGGAGGCATGTCCATATTCATTAAGGATATCCACGCCCCCAGGCTAGTTGCACAGCATAATGCATCCGAGATTATCCAAGTGCAACTAACTCTGGGCAAGACTGCAATCCAAATTGTAGCTTGCTACAGACCCCCCACTATGCCCCAGGATTCCCACTCCTCATTTCTTGATACACTGGAAAGTATTAGGGTATAACCCAACACCCTAATAATGAGCGATTTCAACTACCCCACCATTAACTGGGAAAACTACTCATGTACCAACTCTTTTGCTCAACATTTTCTAGAATTCATAAATTCCAATGCCTTGTTTCAACTTATTCACGCCCCCACCAGGAGCAGCAATATCCTACACCTGGTCATTACCAACATGGGCAACCGGTGTTCCACACCAGAAGTCAATTCCTTGTTGGTCAGATCCGACAACAAGCTAATCACCCAAGACATCCACATCCTGCCCCCACCCCCAGTTAGGGAAATCACCATAAAAAACTTCTCGAAAGCCAACTTCACACTTCTTAAGACAGAAGTGGCAAACTTCATGACACCCATGCAGACGGACAATAGAGGTACGACTGCTGAATCCTAGACAAATGCACTTTATAAGCACTTACACGAGTGCATGGATCATGCTATCCCTAATGGAACCAAGATGCTATCCTCCAAAAAAAGGAAGCCAATCTGGTGGTCCTCTGCCATAAACAAACTCTACAACAGATGAAAGGAACTGTTGCAAAAAAGAGTAAAATCCCATGACTGGAGGAACTCCCTGGTCAACCTCAGTAAGAAGCTGAGATCCCTCATAAAATCCTCCAAAGCTAGTTACGAAAACAAAATTGCCACTGACTCTAAAGACAACCACAAAGCATTCTATAGCTATGTCAAGAATCTCAGTGGCAACACTCAGCTCTGCTCTGAGTTACAGCACAATGGCACTAAATAAACAGAACCAGCTGATATTGCCAACATCCTGGCTGATAGGTTCAGTGCTAACTTTACCCCCCCCTCTCACCCAATACAGGGCCCATCTCTATACCGGAAGAATGCAAAGTTCCTGTAATCATGGCTGCACAGGTAAAAAACACACTCTCCAAAGCCAAGAACACAGCATCCATGGGACCTGACAATATCCCAGGCTGCGTTCTGCATGAACTACAGAATGAACTAGCACCCTACCTAAGATGTTCAATCATAGCCTCACCTCCGGCTTTGTGCCCATTGAATGGTGCATCGCGACGGTTATCCCACTCCACAAAGGGAGAGCCACGACAGACCCCGGGAACTACCACCCCATTAGCCTGATGAGCCTGGCCTGCAAGGCCATGGAACGAATCATCATGGAACTCATAAACAAAGACATTGGTAATCTCCAAACTCTGGACCCTACCCACTTCGGGTTTGTAAAAGGCAGATCATGTCTCTTAAACCTGATTGACTACTTTGAAGCAGTCACCAAAGCCATAGATGAGGGTAAGGTGGTTCACACAGCTTACCTAGATCTCGCCAAGGCTTTCAACACCACCCCCCACTCTGGAATTATAGATAAGCTCACTAAAATAGGTATAAATCCCTATGTAACAAGATGGGTTGCCAAATGGCTCATGGACAGAACCCACACTGTGAAAGTAGCAGACTCCAAATCCAACTTCAGACCAGTGACAAGTGGAGTACCATAGGGTTCAGTCCTGGGTCCTCTCCTGTTTGGTATCTACTTCTCTGAAGTACAGGCTAACACAGAAGGTCTTTGGCTTACAAAGTTTGCAGATGACTGCAAACTAGGAGCCATAATCAAAACTCCTAATGATGTGGACATACTACAAAAGGGCCTCACTGAGACAGACGCCTGGAGTCAAAGCCATGGCCTGAAGCTCAATGCCAAAAAGTATATTGTCATCCCCTCTGGTAAAAACTCTGTACCCATGAACTACCACATAAGTGGTAGTCTACTTAATGCCGAAAGTGTGATAAGAGACCTTGGGACACAGGTGGACAGTAATCTCTCCTTTGATAATCACATCTCCACAGTGGTCAGGAAATCCTTCTACATGGCTCACCTCATCACAAAAGGTTTCTCATTCAGAAAAAAAGAGGTCATTGTTCCCCTCTACTCATCACTCATTAGACCCATTATAGAGTACATCAACCCTTTTGGTATGTACCTCACAAGACATATACAACAACTGGAAAGGCCACAGAAATACCTCACAAAGAGGATTACTGGCCTCAAACAGATGCCCTACGCAGACTGTCTAAAAAACTCCAGCTTTACTCCATTGCATATCGCCTACTCAGAGGCAATCTCTGCCTAACATACAAAGCTATGTCAAACCCAGAGTTTTTGGACATGCTCCACTTAAAGAATTCCCAATCCTTCCGAGCTACACGCTCTAGGGACCTAAACCTTGTCACCACAATAAACAGAATATGCTGGAGGGATAGATTCCTGTCTCAGAGACTTCCCATACTCTGGAACAGACTACCTATATCAAACAAAGCTCCTCGTTAGCACTCCAAGTAAAATCTTGATGATTGGATGGGAAATAGGAAATTCACCCCAGGGATCACTTCTGTGGCTCTGCTCGACAGGGGCACAGGAAAATAATTTTCTTGGGTGGCAAAAGCCAGGGTACCTTTTTGGTTAGGCTTATAGAAGCCCTAGGGCTAATAGTCTAGTATCTACCTATGAACCTATATATGTTTAGCTATTTTTGTTCCAGATCCTAAAGATTATTTGAGCGATGAAGTTAATAATAATAATAAATAAAATAAACCAGGTGCTCCAATAGACCAGAACTTGTATCCACGAAGTGTTTATTATTTTACAGCTTAAAAAAGTTTAAAAACAAACTGCTGTTGTAAAAAAATCAAACAGGTTCGCCTTCTTGGAGGTTGACCTTCTTGTCTTTTACTGAGTGATAAAATTATTCATTAGACACATGTTGTTATAATTAATCAAAAGTTGAAATCCTTATATTTGTAAGTGCTTGGGTTAGATAGTAAATGAAGATTAAGTGCAGATTGTAACACATCATTTTTATATGCTTTGTATGCAGTAGTTGTTTAGGTGAGGGTGGTACTGACCTTTGGAACAGAAAATAAAAGTTTCATTGTTTTAGTTCATCTTATCTTGTCTAATAGTTAGCTGTAAGTTCCTGGATCTTATAGTTTAGACAACATTTCCCTTTTCTCCTGTAGACTTTCATATGAGGATCTTGTAATAGAGATGACCTAAAACACTGTAGTACCCTGACCTGACCAGTTAACTCAAAAAGTATTGTAACTGTGGTTTAGTTTCATACTGACTCTGTCATTTCTGTAAAACTGAAAGATTTTTTCATGATCTGTCATATAATAATTTAACAGCAGTTGTTTATTGACAGTTATTAGTAAAATAAATGAGAGAGGTAACTTGAACTATTGGTATTTGTCTATTAGCAGTTGTCCTGGAGTTAAATACACTAACTCCAGTGATATATTTATGTATTCAGCAGTAGATAAATAGTCTATTGTTTCAGACAGCTCACATTTCTTCATGAGAGATTTCACTGTTTCTACCATGCATTTAAGTTGGCCTTTGCTTTAAGGATACTTAAAACTATAGGTAATAATCCCTGATATGTAAACATGAACGTTATTTGATGTCCCTTCTTCAGGAATTCCATGTCTTGCTTGTATTGATTTCAGTAAATTAACACTTTGACTTGTTTCAATGTGTAACTGCACAAACTCTAAAAATTATCCCATAATCTGCAGACAGAAGAAAACATGCAATTTTTTTACTGAAATAAATTGGCACCCTCTTTCCCCCAAAGTAAACAAGGGATGCATGTGATACATCCATGATATTAACAGAAAATAAACCACAGGATTAAACTGAATCATCAGTGATAGTGACTCAACAGGTGGGTAGTATGTATTTCCTTGGTGTTGGAAGACCAGCAAGCTTTTGTTTCTACTTCTGCACCAGGTGATTTGGTTAATCTTCAAACTGCTGGCACTGCATTGCAGCACTGGGGGTGGGGGTAGGAGTGGGGTGAGTATTGCACTCTGAGTTTGCAATCATTGATAAGACATTAAACCAAAGTCCCATTTGCCTGAGTTGGTAGTAGCTCAGCCAGATGTAAAATATCCCACTGCATAAATTGAAAAATTTATATCACATAAAAATTAAATCATTTATTTACACTCATTTTTTTACATTCGTACTTTAAATAACTGACAGGTTATCAGTACAAAAGAACTTAATCAAACAGTTCTATATGTCTTTCACTATTTGTTCATTTATATTTATCTTCTATCCCCAACCGTACGTTATCATATATATATATATATATATATATATATATATATATATATATATATATATATATATATATATATCTATAGGAGGCTGGTATAATGGTTAAGGTGTTTACCTTACAGATACAAAGTGCAGGTTGATTCTTACATGGGGTAATTGGCTATGCTTAAAATGGCCCACAAGGACAGTTAGCCTAGTACTGATCTATGATCTATACATTTAAAACTTTCCCATCTATATTCATTTTTAAACTTTTCCCAGAATTATTTATTCCTTTTGCAATACAAAAAATGTTTTGTCATTTTTCTTCACTACAGTCAACACATTTTCGTGCCTCCATCACCTTATATTTGTCCCCATCCATCCATTTATCGTAACTTGCACCCATTAATTTTCATAACATTTCTTTATTACATTAATATTTTTCTCCTATGCCATATGCTTCTAAAATCTACCACATTGTTTTATGGCTCACTTTATCAAATGCTCTGGCTATGTCACATCCTATCTGTCTTACTTCTTTTTTTCTTTCAGTATCAGCTCTAGTAATTCTTTTGCTATAACATTTCTTTCACCTCTCTTACTTTTTTACCATAAATTCCTTCTCTGACTACCTCATTCAATACTTTCTCCATCTTTTTTGTAGTATTTTCAGAAATATTTTATAGTTAGTATTCCCTAGTGGTATGGGCCTCCAATTTTTTATATATTTTCTTTCATACTTTTTCCATATAAATTTATCACCTCACCACATTTTTTTTTTCATTGTACCTTCCTTCATCCATTCATTTAAATATTTTTAAAAAAACGTCTCTTCCATTTTTATTAATTTCATTATAACACTCATAACTTACACCATCTAATCCTGGTTCTGATTAATTCTTACTTTCTTTTATAACATTCTGTATTTCTTCTATTGTTATATCATTTTCTAAAATAATCCTTACTTTTCAGATTTTTTTTTCATTTTCCATTCTTCTTCTACATACATTTCCTCTACAAAACTTTCCACCATCAATATAATATTGTCTTTGTTGTATATTTCCTTTGCCTTCTAAGAAAGCACCCATTCTTCCTTGTTTCATTTTTACTTCTTTTCCTAAATAAGGGGAATCTCCTCTTTCTTTTCTTTTAGAAAACAATCTTTGCCTAACATGATTTTTACTTTTTCTCTATTTTTCTAGTTACTTTATGGTGTCACTTCATTTTCTACTTCTTTTTATAATCACATACAATTTCTTTATATTTTGCCTTATTTCTTTTTTTATTCTTTTTTCCAGTTCTAAATATATTTTTATCTGTCTTCTACCCACTATTGTGTCCAATTTTATAAAATGGTCTAATTGTCATATGATCATTCCATAATATTTCTTTCTGTCTTATCATTTCTTCTTCCTTTTAAAACTCTACAGTTAATCTCTTTATCCCTTCTCTATCCTTTGTTATTTTTTTGTCTTCCCCTGTTCTAGCCCATACTGCTCCATGATCTGAAATATACTGCCATCTGTACCACCCATTACTTCTTTCATGTATTTAAAATAAACCATATAATTGGTTTCAGTCTTAAAAATTTCCCTTTGTATGTCCATTCTCTTTTCTTTCCTACTTTTAAATCTCCACATTTTATTAAATCCATTAACATATTAATATCCTGTGTTATTTTCCCCTTTCTTTCCTTAGGTTAACTTCAAATTTCCTTCCATCACCATTGGCATAATTACTAATACAATTTTTTTGATTTCTTCAAACAACTGTTTAATTTCCCTCATATTAATATATGCATAAATCACTACTAATCTTATACATTTTGTTTCACTCTCATATCATATATCACTAACTCTCCTGGTACTACTGCTGTTACATATAAAATTATTATTTCTACATTTTTATATGAATTCCTGTTCCAGAGCTTGTCTCACTTCTTTTTGCCCAAACAATTTGCCCCACCAAACTGCCTGCATTCTTTTCCTTTTTTCTTCTTTGTTACATCTGGTATCTAGAAAGAAAAACATCCCCTTTTGCTTTTTTTACACCATTCCACCGCCATCAAACATCTTATATAATTTCTATTCACACTTAATGCTAAAATTCCAGGCCTTATTTTTCTTTTCCTTCTCCTAAGTGTCCTACCTATAACTTTGTTTCACTATATTGCCCTTCTCCTGTCCCATTTTCTCACCCTTCTTCCTCTCCATTTTCTAAAATTGCAAATCTGTTCTCTTCCTGTGTATTAATATCCTCACCTTGGACTATTTCTTCTTTAACAGCCTCTTCATTGTTTAACCTTTCTTCAGTATCCCCTCCCCATACTATTTTCGACATCTTCATTAATAATATTTTCTGTTTGTTTTTCTTGTGAGCTTTCATCTTCAGCTACTCTTTCATTTTTTAATATGGCATAGTTAAAGCTGAAATGTCCAAATTCTTTAAATTTTCTATAAAACAGCTTACACTTTTTTGCTGTATGTACCTTCTCTCTGAACTGGACTCACCTTCATTTGCTACAGTCTTGTACTGAATGATTTTCATCATCATAGAAATAACATGCTTTGGGTTGACCCCCAGTACCTAACAAATCTTCTCCTATATTCACAATTATTGTATTCAAAATATGTTGAATGTTCCCACTTTTAACATCCACTGTTACCCACTTTCCACCCTAGTCCATACAGTTCTTTAACCACATATTTTTTATGTCATTTACTTTACTACACAGTGAAAGAAAGAAAAAAAAACAATTTTAAATCATGCTCATCCATAGTTGAAGTCCCAAATTGCACATTTTCTTTTTTTAGTAGTTTACCCAAGCTCTAAAATAAATACGCCAGATTCATAAAGGTTACAGCAAAGTGTACACTTTGTATACACTATCTGAATTCAAGAACAGTCCTAGCACAATGCTTGTGCTATCTATTCACTCAGAAAGGTTATATTGTGTACACATCTTGTACACTTTGTGTTAACCTTTATGAATATTGTAGATCTGAGTGTACATACTATAGCTTTAAGAAGCATGTCAAGGGCTGAGTGTGCACATATAAATACAAGGCACGTACTATTCTTAGTGTCATTTTTGAGTACAGACAGAGAGTGAGCATGTCTGATTGCAGTAGTTAGTTTGTATATAAGTTACTTAAGTTAAAGTCAGTAAACTTCTATCGTAATGTGTTTGTATATAATAAAACTGCTTGAACAGAACCCACAAAGACTCTTCTATTGTGTCCAAAGTAGGAGAGTGACAAATATGGCCTATAGTCTTTCCATGGTGCTACTGCATTTCTTTTTTCACTCTCAGCCATAAATTTTTCTAGCAAGTTAAACCTTTAAAATAAGACTTTGCAAAAATGTTCAACTCTCAAATGAAGTAATACTCTTATGTCTTTAATGTTAAAATCATAGTGGAAAAACATTATCCACAATATCATACCTGTTCAAATCAGCATGACTTTTACTTTCTATTCTTACCATTGTTCATCTTCTCTGTGGCTGTTGAAAAACTGCAACTGCTTGTTCCCTCTCAGTTCCCTTTTCCATTGTTCTTGCTGCATCTGTATATAACTTCCTTCTTGTAACAAAAAAGACTCTGTTGTAAAGGTAAACCCTAAAAACTGGCTACTCTACCAGCTGAGACAGCCTCAACTGTTTTTCCTTCATCAGCATTTGTTTGTGTTTGCAATCTCCCAGTTTCTTCTTCTTGTAATACTCCACTCACCATGTCACTCATTATAGATTCTTCTCCTTCCTTTGGATCTGCTTGGTTCATCAAATTTATCAGCACTTGAGTCTCCAGTCTTCCATTTTACAGCTCTGTAACAGTTATTTTATCTCCTTCTCCTCCCATTAGTAAGTTTTCATCTGTTCCTCCCGCCAGCTCTTCTGCACTCTCCTCCATCAAAATCAAAAGAAAAAAATCCTGGGACTGCAGTAGCAGCCCTTCAACACCACCTAGCAGCTCCAGAGAGTGTTTCACTTCCCCTCCTCCAAAGAGTAGTTCAGTGACCAATGTTATGCGACATTTGTGAAGCAGCAAATATGACAATGTATCTTGAAATCCCATGCAGTGTGTAAAGAGGTATTGAAGGTAGCATCCAGTAGATGCACTTTTAATAGTCATAAATCTATGCTTAGATTGTACAGCAGTAACAGCACTGTGAATCCAGCCCTTCTGCATGAAGATTCATGGCAGGTAGAGGACCTTCAAGGATGGTATACGATCACATCTAAACAGCACACAACAGGATTGTGCACAGTGTGGATTCAAGCATGCATTGTTGATATTTATTAGAGAACTCACTCAAAGTGGATGTTAATAACTAAAGCAAACTTGGCCACAAGTAACATTAGATGTATTTACAACTGGTGCAGTTTATCCCTGAGAGTGAATCCTGAAGGTGGTAAGTATCAGCATAGTGAGTAAATCCTATATTACTCAGACCTAAGAATAAGTTACTGCCATTATATGAATAATTATTTGAAACTTGTTAAAACAAAGATTTTTAAAATAGAACTTTTTTTCATTGTAATTTACTGAAGATGAACATGAGTTTGCTGAATAATTATACACATGTAACGGTGTTGTCATGAAACTGGCTGCATATAAAAAGGGGAGATGATTTTGACAGTTTTCAGATTTCATACAGTAGTCCTTTCAAAGTTATACAGGTTTTGGTGAAGAAAGTAACTATCTCCCGATCTCTGAAAGTAAGTTTTCAAAGAGAGAGAGTTACAGATCCATAGACTAGCTTACCAGAATGTGCGTTAGAAATGGAATCTACTCCATTCTAGATAGCATGGGACATGTGAAAAATGGTAAGATGATTGTTGGGATGGAGGGGTGGTAAAATATCAAATGCAGTTACACATGCAGATAAGATAGTCTTACTGCCTCCTTCTGTTGATGAGGAAATTGAATGTGAATGTAAACCTGCAGAGTATGTGTGTGTGTGTGTGTGTGTGTGTGTGTGTGTGTGTGTGTGTGTGTGTGTGTGTGTGTGCACGTGCACGCACACACGCAGTGACAGATTATAATAGAGGTCATTTGGGTGGCCATGTAGGGCCCTTGAGTCTGGGGGAGGCAATGGTTAGCTGGTTTTCTGTTTTTTTTTTTCTTTATGCACTTGTTTTTTTCTTTAAGCGTCTGACCTGACATACTGTGCATAAGAAGCACCATCAACCTGATGCTTTGAGTTAAAAACCTTTGAATATATGTCCCTGAGGAGTAGGAACTTGAATATGCACTTGGGGTCGCATTTAAAAACATGTTAAATTGAACTAGGATGCATTTGAATGTACATTGAATTGAACTAACACATCCCTGAATAGCAGACTTGAATGTGCATTATGAATTTGAGAATGGGATTATGGAAGTGACTTGCAGGAGGATGAATGTGAATTTTGTTGAACGTATCTGATTTTGTCTCATATTCATGCCCTGTCATGTTAACGTCTTTTTTCTGGTACATAATTGGGGATTACCATTGATAGGTAATGGTGGGCATTAGAGTTTTGCAGTTTGTATTGTCCAGATAATGCATGTCCAAGCAACTTGCTGTTGTTAACTTTTTAAGTGAATTAGACCTGTCAGGTATTTAAGGCTCTCAGAGTTAATGAGCTATGTCCTGTAGTCAAAAATAGAGGGTTTGAATCATTCTGCCTCCTTTTCTCAACTATGTGACTTTTATCAAGTCAAGTAATGAGACAGTGCTCCTGATCACAGCTGAAAAAGGGCATTTTGCCCATTGAGCTTACCTGGTAAATAAATACGTAAAATAACAAAAAATACTTAAACTGTCTCTCTTTTTGGTACTTTGTTTCCCATTATTTTTTTGCTTTGTTCAGAATTCTTCAACATAGAAGTTGAGGGGTATTTTGGTCTGTTTTTTGTAAAATGTATGGCTTTCTGGCAAATTGTTGTGGATTGCATTCATTAAATAATGACACAAATGTGAGTTTTAGATTTTGTATCCTTCAAAAAATGCTTCCTAATGCAATGCTTGTGATTCTAGAAACTTTCTAACTATATAAGAAAAATGTTGAGAATCTGTTCCTGAATTTAGGTATTTGTCTCTGATTCTTGTGGTAAGAAGTTGAAAGGGTAGAAGGGTATTGTAACGGGTTGCACTGTATACTTCTGGCAGCAGTGAAATTAGATCTGTTTCAGGGCTATTATTTATGAATTTTTCATTCACTTGATCTAAAGCAGAGATCTGAGGTGTGCAGATATACAAGGGACTATAACTGATGATCGTGCATGTGTGCACGCATGAGTGTATGTATATGTAGAAATACTTGGCTCCTGCATTCCCGAGTGCCTATGATGTAAGGAAATATATAATAAACAGGATATCATCAAATGATCCATGTTCTTTCGGTACAATCCTTGGTTTCCTTGTTTCATTGATTAGTAGCAATGGGTTTATTTGGCTATGAATAAAATAGACATCATGAAGTCTATGAGAATATTGTTAATATTTTAACTATAAATACATTTTTAATTTAGTGAGAAAAAAACAAGCCAAATGGATGAAGATTGACTCCACACGTAAATAAAAACGTCCAATGCAAAAATAGCCAGTCATGGTAGATGTGGATGAAATGTAATACTTTTAATGAAAGGCAATAAAACAAAAACAGCAAGTGAAAACACCAAGTAAAACTGATGGGCGATTTCACTCCAGTCCTGGAGCTTCATCAGATCAAATTAACACAGAACTTGAGACTATTTAAAGGTATAATGATTCTGAAGTTACCTGTTCAGGTCACGTGACCTGAGCGGAGGTCTTAAGGGAACATATTCAAACTTTTTCCCTTATCATTTTGCATTTCTAGAATCCATTTAGTTTCTAAACATTCAGTCTTGCTGCTAACATTACCACCCATGATGCTCTTGTTCATTAACTGTAATACAAGAAATTTTAATTTATGTGCAGTCCCAGCACTTACAACATGTTTAGATAAAACATTCTCTTTATCATTCCTGGAAATATATACGTGCTCAAGAATACGGTCTTTAAGCGTTCTGTTTGTTTTACCAACATACAAACTGCTACATGCTGTGCAGGTAGCCAGATATACCCAATCAGAACTCTTGCAGTTCACAAAGAAATCAAACTTGTACACATGCTTAGTTATGGGATAGTCATAAGACTCAGTAGTTACAGTCTCTGCAGGGGTGTGTGCCTTTTCTATTCTTTGCAGGCTGTTTCCTAGCAAAAGGCTTATAGCATAACATTCTTTTAAGACAGATGTTTTTCTTAAAAGAAAAACTAGGAAAATCTCCTAGAATGGAGTTATTGCTATCATTACAGGTCAGGACATGCCAGCGCCTCTTAATAATATCACATATAGAGCTGACCTCATTGGAGTAAGTTATACTCATTCTTAATAAGTTTTCCTGTGG
Organism: Protopterus annectens; assembly: GCF_019279795.1. Classification (NCBI taxonomy): domain Eukaryota; kingdom Metazoa; phylum Chordata; order Ceratodontiformes; family Protopteridae; genus Protopterus; species Protopterus annectens. The sequence goes on along the minus strand of NC_056728.1, from coordinate 1,244,109,640 downwards.
GGCCAGTGCTGCTCATTTGCTATTACCCTCCTGAGATGAGAAATAAGGTCTAGCATAACCTTTCCTTTGTGACATGACATCATCTTGTGCTTTACCTATTTCATGTTCGGGTCAGCCTCTACAATGTTAAATAAATAAATAAAATACTAAGCAGGTCACTGGAAAGTTCACTGAATGCAGATAGCATTGCCTGATCATTGGTCTTCAACCCAGCATACCTAAGAAACTGACCCTTCACAACATTCCTGGGAATGTGTTTTGGATGCATACTTTGTCTAGGCATTGTGCTACACCTTCTGCAGGGTTTCTTATAGAACTCTGTTTCTAAGGTATGTTGTTTTTTGGTAATTTTCACATCCAAAACAAATCTATAGTCTCAGCTGAAAACTTAAAAGTGAATCTTAAAAAATGTGTTGTCTATTGTAAATATTCCACAAAGTCATGTAACATGGGAATGGGGATTGTCCAGATAAAAAGGCATCGTCCACAAATCTGCCAAAAAAAGAAATATATTGTCAAAATAAGTTGGCATTATCTAAGACATAGAGTATCTCCCAGTATGCAAGAACCAAATTTGCATAACTATTCGCACAGGGTGTGTCCATGGCTGCACCTACTTTTTTGTAGATAGAATACATCATTAAATGTAAAAATGTTGCTATTCAGAATGATCTGTAATAGAGAGCCTATTAAATGGATGTGAGTTGCTGTATAATCAGAAAACTTTGTTACAAATAATGTAATAAACTCAATACCTATATCATTAGGTATTACCGTAAATAGTGAGGTCACATCCACTGTAACCAGTAAAAAAGCTTCACTTCTATTAGAACCAGACCATTCATACAATGATGTCAAAAGGTGTTTGGTGTTCCTCAAGACTTAGTTAACCTTATCTAACACAGGTCATAGTGTTTTTTCAAGATATAGTGATAGGGGCGCAGTAGCCCGTCTACCAGAAACAATTGGCCTCATAGATGGTTTATTTAATGACTTATGAATCTTAGGGAGGCCATAAATTGTTGGAATAGTGCAGTGTTCAAAAGTGACGGACTCAAGCAGGTCATTCTGAATGTTACATTCTAAAGACAAATCAGACAAGGTAGAATGTATACCTAGTAGTAACTTTTCAACTTGAATTTTAGAGCACATTCCATATGTATATTCATCTGATAACGTATCTAACATATTTTCAACATAGTGGGGGATGTCCATTAAAACAATGGCACCTCCTTTATCTCCTGGTCTGATATATCAGTGTTCCATCATGACCAAATCCATCAAGGCTCTATATTGCACCTGTAAGGGTATAAAAGTCTTTGCAATGTTTTTGCCACAGAAATTCACAAATATCTTGTTCTCAAAGCTTGAGAAATGTATCCACTAAAGGTGGGTTAGCAGGTACAAACTGACTTGGTCTCTAATATACATTGCTCTGTATAGCACTATTAAGTCCATAGAGCAGTTTAAGGAAGATATTCATGACAAATAACCTCAAGTCTGCCAGTACCTCACATAAAATGGAGACTCTGGATGGAATAAAAGAGAGGCCTTTATTTAAGACTTCCTCTTGCTCCAGTGTTAAGGTAACCAAAGAAATATTCACTATCAGGTCCGAGAAATCTTTCTCCTTACTGCTGAGCCCAAATTGAGCTGTTCTGCCTGAAATGTCCTTTTCCGGACCTGTCTACCTCTGCTCTGAGAATGGCCTCTTTACTCCCTGATGGGTAATGGCTCCTGAAGATGTACCTCTAAAAAAGCGTCTGCGTCAGTAACTCCATTAGAAAAACTACTGGTAGATGCTCTTTCCTTGGAACAATTATCATTAGACACTTTGTCTGTTGTCTTATTGGATATACCCAATGGGTTCACCTCTGGTGCATTGTATATTTAGTCTCAAAATCTGTCTTAATTAGATCTGATGAAGCTCCAGGACTGGAGTGAAAGCACTCATCAGTTTTACTTGGTGTTTTTACTTGCTGTTTTTATTTGTTTTATTGCCTTTCATTAATAATATCAGATTTCATCTGCATCTACAGTGTTTGACTGGCTACTCTTGCATTGGAAGTTTTTATTTACATGTGGAGTCAGTCTTCATCTGTTTGGCTTGTTTTGTTTCTCATTATTTGTTTCTGTATCTGGCCTATGGAACATGGCAGAGGGAGGTTTTACTGAATTAGATTATAATCTGCATGGCTGTACTACACAGAACCTCTGTGGATGAATGGAAGACATTTTACAATCGGAAGGTAATCCTTTGTTTACTATGGAATGCTTGAAGTTAGATACCATGTCTGTATGTATTGAAAATGACATGGAAGCATTCATGAGTATTTTTAGGAGGACATAGAACCTTTTTTTAAGTTATAATGCCTCCAGTGGCAGAGACTGCATATGGAGGCTTGTTTATTCCACAAAATCATACCAAGGGGCATGCGAGTACTTTGCATGCCTTGTTATGGCAGCCAGTACCCCAAACTACTGAGAGAACAGCAGGTGCTTAATATTGAGATTGGGTTCAACTGTATGACTTCTTATTAAGCATTTTAAACTCATAGAAGCTGTTATACTGCAAGAGATTCAGTCAGATCTTGATAAGGTAGATATGTATTTGGACTCTCCCATGTAAACTAAAATTAGATGATCTTCTGCTTCATATGTCTTCATTTGATAAATGCTTGCAGAAAACCAAATCCCCAACCCTACTACAAAGCTGCAAAGAAAGTAGAAACCTAACTAAAAATGTATACATCAAGACAAGAAAAACTTTTATTACTCAGCCCAAACCAATCACCTCTTCAACCCTAAAAAATTCTGGTCCACCATACATAAAATCCTACACCCTGGCAACCCCTCCCCCCAAACCCCTTCCCAAACAAATCACCACTTGAGACAGCAACCCTCCTCAATAACTACTTCATAGACACCATCCAAAAACTAACTCATACAGAACACAACTCCTGTTTACCCCACTCTTCCCCCTCTAGAAATAGCAATAAGACCCCTTTCTCCCTTAAACCTGTTCCTGCCTCTTATATCAAATCTCTTCTCCATATAATCAAGCCTTGTTCCACTTCGGCTAACAAACTGCCCCCTCTCTTCCTTAGACTACAGCTGACTCCATAGCTTTCCCCATCTCTATACTTATTATTATACAACGACCCCCCCCCCATTAATATTCCAAAACGTGCACGCTGATTGGACAGCGTGCACATTGTAAATCAGACTTATACTAATGGAAAAAGGTCCGGTCACCCGGACTTTTTCCATTAGTATAAGTCTTTTTTTATAGCAACGGAGAATGCAAGATCTCCGTTGCTTTTTAGACACTGTTTCGCTATGTTAAAGGAGTTTAACATAGCGAGACAGCTTTAAAAAAAGTAACGGAGATCTTGCTTTCTCTGTTGCTTCCACACATAGCTCTGATGTACTGTGTAAGCATACGCATGCGCAGTACATCAGAACTGCCACAGAATACCAGACAGCTGCGGAAGGGCAGCAAGGAGGCATTATGCAATGACATTATTTAAGAAAAGTAAGTATTTTTTTTCTTAAATAATGTCATTGTATAATAGCAATAACCCACGCCTGGGTGTGAGTAATGCTGGATTTACCCAAGGTTGTCTTTGTTTGGCCACTCGGGCTTCGCCCTCATGACCAAACCACACCAACTGTGGGTAAATCCAGCACTACCCACACCCAGGCGTGGGTTATTGTTATAATAGATCATTTCAAGAAGACACAGTTCCTAACATTTTGAAGTCCTCCTTTACCATGCCACTGCACAAAGGAGGTAACTGCACAGACCATCCAACTTTTGCCCTATTGCCATCTTATCTCCCCTTTCTAAAATTCTTGAAAAGTGCGTACACACTCAACTCCTTAAATACCTTATACAGGAAAACCTTTTAACCCACACATGCAACACAGTTTCCGGCCTCACCATAGTACTGCTACTGCCCTCTTTTCTTTCACATGTACTGTTGCTGAGGCCAGAGACAATAACCAACTTGTATCATGTCTCTTCCTCGATCTATCCAAAGCTTTTGACACCATGTGCCACTCTAAACTTCTCACAAAACTAACTGATCTTAACCTCTCTCCTGCCACTGTGCAGTGGTTCTAAAAATACCTCTCAAATAGGCTACAATCTGTCCGATGGCTCCCTTCATGCTCCCCATTCCTACCTGTAAATACTGGGGTTCCTCAGGGCTGTATAGCCCCCCTGTATTTCAATATCTTTACCAACAATCTTTATTCTGTCTGCAACCACTCTACTCTTATCCAGTATGCTGATGACTCAACACTCATCACATCCTCAGATAACCTGACTCAGCTCCTTTCCCGTACACAAAACACCTTCAATCTGTCAAAAAATGGCTTAATGAGAATCAGCTTATCCTAAACCCTAAGAAAACTAAATTCTTACTTTTTCTTCCTAACTCACTCTCTGCTCACAAACATACCTTCTCCACCTCCTCTCTAGATAATATTATCATCACAGCAAAGCCTTATACAAAACTCCTCGTCTGTGCTATAGATGACCAACTTAAATGTGACTACCATATTCAATAGACCATTAAGAAGACCCATCAAAAACTAGGATTATTATATCTCAACAAAAAACTCCTCACTCCTGAAACAAAACTATCCTTAGCGAGAGTATTTCTGCTACCGTTCCTTCTCTATGCTGCTCCCATTCTTATAAACCTTCAAACCACCGTAATCACTCCGCTAGAGCAAACCTAGAATAAAATCACCAAATTTGCCACTAACCAGCCTTATAGATCTCACCACTGTATTTCATTAAAACAACTCCATTGGCCTGAATATTCTAGCACAACTACAAATCACCCATTCCATCTTCTACAAACCCACAGTCTGCCCCTCCCTCTCAACACTTGTCTCATTCTATACCCCTTCCAGGCCTCTCAGAAGCTCTGAACAACAACTGCTTGCTATTCATAAGCCCAACAAAAACATCGGTAAATCCTTATAAAATCACAATGTGTCCTTAGCCTGAAATAAACTTCCCTCTAATATAAGAAACACTGACAATTCAAAAGCAGCTAAATCTTTTCCTACTTAACTCATGGAACTGTCCATGTCAAGAACTTACTTAAAGCCTCCACCCCTTCCCAGCCTTATGTCTCTTGTCTGTCCTCCCAACCTCCTTAATTTTCCTTCTAAGACACATTTGTTCTTTACTTAGTAATCAATCGCCTCCTAACTTCCACTGTACCTACAGTGAATCCGCAGACAATGTAATTTCAGATCTCATACTACTACACTATACTAGTACTAAATCTCCATCAGTATTGAGATCTCATACTACTACACTATACTAGTACTAAATCTCCATCAGTATTGAGATCTCCTACTACTACACTATACTAGTACTAAATCTCCATCAGTATTGAGATCTCATACTACTACACTATACTAGTACTAAATCTCCATCAGTATTGAGATCTCATACTACTACACTATACTAGTACTAAATCTCCATCAGTATTGAGATCTCCTACTACTACACTATACTAGTACTAAATCTCCATCAGTATTGAGATCTCATACTACTACACTATACTAGTACTAAATCTCCATCAGTATTGAGATCTCATACTACTACACTATACTAGTACTAAATCTCCATCAGTATTGAGATCTCATACTACTACACTATACTAGTACTAAATCTCCATCGGTATTGCGATCTCCTACTACTACACTATACTAGTACTAAATCTCCATCAGTATTGAGATCTCATACTACTACACTATACTAGTACTAAATCTCCATCAGTATTTTCACTTAAACTATTGCCTCCTTCACTGTCCCCTGTGTACTGAGACTAAATTATAACTGTACAATGCACACAGTCCAAGTTTGTTTCCCAGAGGTAAACTGTTTGTTGTACTCTCTTTGTCATGCTTCTCCCTGTTAATTGTTAACTTAACACTGTCCTGTATTGTCCAATCTATGCTTTTTTCTGCATTTTGTCATTTTTGCATGTATTATTTTTCTTTCACTGTGACTACTATGTACCGTTTTTTAGATTTTATATTTTTATTGTACTTGTTTTTAATATATTTATGTTACTACCTATCTCCTCGGGTCTCCACTGAAAATGGGCTTCTGGCTCAGCTGGACTAACCTGGTCAACAAATGTGAAAGAAAGATTGCTCCACACTCTTGTTTCTCTCTGTGGTTCTTTCAACAGCAAAGTATCCTCTATTTTTAACAGTAGTTGATAATTAACTTTCAGGACTATTTTGCATTTCCATCATACAGTTTACCAATAAATGTAAAGTAGGTAGGTGTTCTGCTTATTTGTTTATATTAATTCTTTGAATTAAGTTCTCTTTCTGAGTCAGGTGGGAGGTTGGCATAATGGTTAAGGTGTTCACCTTATTGGCATATGGTGCAGGGTTTGATTCTCAAATGGGGTAATTGGCTAGGCTTAAAATGGTCCACAAGGGCAGTTAGCCTAGTACTAACCAATGAACTTAATTCTGTATTGTAGTCCTGGATTTTATCCTTCTATGGCATATTTCTGGTAATATCTTCAAAAGGCTACTGCACACTCCAACTCTCTGAATGCCATAACCACTTTGTGCCCTTTTTTCCACCTGTTCTATAGTTCCATCTGCCAAGTCATTGGGGTCCAAATGTACAATGACACGTGTGCATCTACTGCTATCCATGACAAGCCTTCTCATTTCCTGGTATGACCTGTTTAATCTCAGTCCTTGGACATGCTATCCATGACAAGCCTTCTCATTTCCTGGTATGACCTGTTTAATCTCAGTCCTTGGACATGCTATCCATGACAAGCCTTCTCATTTCCTGGTATGACCTGTTTAATCTCAGTCCTTGGACAGTTGTCATTGACACATATCCCTTCTTTTTCTTCTTGCCTGCCCACCTAACATTGCTTGTGATTGCGTTTTTGATAACTTGAATTGCCTCTCTGTCTCACCTGTCCTTTCTACTGCAATCCTTCCTAGGCTCCTGTTCTGCCACTCATACCCACGTCACAATTTATGAAGATCTTTTCCCACCTGAACTCATTTTCTTTAAGCTGCCATAAAACCTATCACTGTCTCCTGCCTCCTTGGTCCCCATGTTCATTTTTCCTGAATTGCTCACCATCCCCCACCACTCCTTCTCTTTCTTCTCTCCACTTCTTTAATATTCTCTGCAATGTACATATCTTTCTCAACTTTCTCTTCTGCATATGGCACATTTGCTGTCTCCTGGCCTGTTCTGCCTACCTTCTCTAGTTTTTCATTTTCAGTCTTTATTTGTGTTCCTTTAATGGAACTTTCTTCAGTCTTTACCCCTCTTGCTTCCTTCTTCTCTGTCCCAGCTCTGCCCTCCTGATTAATTTCCCTTTTCTTTCTTCTGTGCCTTTACACTACATTTTCCCAGGGCCTGTTATCTTCCATCTGTCTGCCAGTCTGTAGCTGATTGACGCAGGTTTTGAGCTCCAGTCATCCTCTTTTGACAAACTACCTCAGCTTCTTGTGTCCCTGTCTTGCAAGCTGCACACCTAACTTGAACCCACAGGACTTTAAGTAAAAATGTCGTATCAGACCTATAGCTCTTGACCCATATCAGTCCTTTCCTTCTTCTTCACCTTAGTTGTCTTCATTTTTCTCTTTTGCTTTAATTCTACATATTTTAGCTTATTTGAATACAGTCTTTAGTGAATAATTCTTAACCTGCTCTTGTTTCTCCATGCCTAATGATCATTTCTAACTACCCATTGCCCCCAAGGGTCATCTCACTATCTTCTTTCTTCTGTAAATATGAGTATAAGAAAAAATAGCCTCCTGTTTTGCCTGTCCCACAGATGTTTCTGGTACATCTGTGATACATCGTGTCTCTTTAATTTTCCTCAATATCATCCTGCTGTCCCTAGCTTTTTCTGCCATGCTAGCAGTCAAGATTGAGATGTTCATATTTTAACCAAATGCATATATAAAACAGCAACAAAAAAATAATTTGAAATTAAGCTGTAAAATTAAGACACAATAATAGAAAGGGTGGAAAAAAAATCAAATAACACTATATATTTGTCAGATGGAACAAATTAACCACTGCTCACTAGTTCATACCTCGCAGCCACTAAGTACAATAAATCTAGGCAAAGCCCAAAAACCAGGCACATATTTTAAGTATTGTTCTTATAAACGCAAATGTCTGTCATTATTTAATGACTTCAGTCCTCAATGATTTGCCACAAAACTATAAATTTTATGAGGAATAGACTGAAATATAAGGTAAAAATCTGGACATTCTACATAAATCTGGCCAGGTAAGAGGTATGCTAGTGTTTTTACTTTTAGTTTATAACTCAGTACAGTTTTTGCTTAGCTGGCCTGTAAAATTGTTATCATTAGCTCTTTGTAATGTAATATTACTACTGGGCACCAGGTGGCAAGATTGTCAAAGATATAAAGATACTTCAGTGGTTTGTAAGTCCGTACTGAAATGTAAAACCTACTAAATTAAAAGTTTAAGGGACTTTCTAGCTCTGCACTGTGTGAGTAGCTATCCAAGTTCATTTGCAGGTCTATAACTCTGTATTGTTAGACTTCTGCTTTTAGTAGCAGTAGCTATAGGATTATAACCGAATTGAAGAATACAAATGAATGATAGGGAGAAAAAGAAAAACTGAAAATTGTGAAATTCCCAAGTCTTTAAAGCCTGGAGCATCCTCTTATGATGCTTTTTAGCTGCCTTCTCCTTCTTTGCAATTATATGTGCAGATTTCCTTTGTCAGGAGTATAGTGAGAAATTTATATTTTGTACTTGGACCTCGCTCTTGCCCCCACCTCCAACCTATCTTTAAAGAATGTACTCAACTTCAAAATGTTTGTTTATTCCTCCTTGTTACCTTGTTAATATCTGAGATATCTCTTCCATTGCAATTTTTGACATGTATATTTTAGTTATATAAGAATTCTATTGCAATATATTATTAATTACCATGTACCTTGGAGCTTTTCTCCTCATGCCTCTGAAAATGGGATCCTAGGAACCCAGTCAGACTTTCTTGGTAAACAAATGTCAAATAAAAAAAATAAATAAATCCTGTGCTCTTTGTCACGTTTCTGAGAACTGTCCAGAATAAAATGTACTAATTTCAGAACATTTAAGTATGCTTTGTTACTCCTGTCACTTCTCCTTCAGAGTTACAATAAAAACACTCATTCTCATTGTAATGGTTGCCTATTAAAATGTCGGCACTCAACATGCCATGTGCCAAGTCAAAAAAAAAAAAACAGACTGAAAACCCAGGAGGAGAGCAGTCTTGATGATTGCTCTTCTACGTCAAACTTTTTTTTCAAGGAGGCAAGTCCCCTGCACCCCACATGCAGGGGGGTGATTGTCTCCCCACAGCCCACACTCCCACTCTTATATATACCAACTCTGAGATAATCATACATTGGAGAGAAGGGAATATTCTGAGAAATGACCATCTCAGACTTGATATATGTAAGTCGTTTTTTTCAGTCATTCAGTCTTAGTGTTTCAGGATTCGCTGTAGCGGGTCCTAATATTTTAAATGGTTACCCATTATAATTACTCTGAATTCTTCCTTCCACTAAGTTCATTTTATTTATTTATTAGTTATTTGATAATTAGGTGAGTGGGTTAGTCCATAAACACTTTTCAGCTATGACCCAGGCAGGCAAAAAGGCCAAGACAAAAACAGTATAGGTTTGTCTGTCTGTCTTATCTATCTATCTGTCTATCTATCTATCTATCTATCTATCTATCTATCTATCTATCTACCTATCTATCCACCAATCTGCCAACTGAGAGATAGAGAGAGAGAGAGAGAGAAAGAAAACATGCATATTTTACATAGACAGTGAGCGGAAGACAGGATTGAACCATGGACCCTAGGGCTGTCTTACACAGAACTTACCAACTCCCCATTCCATAGCATAGTCAGATTTAAACATGTAGTTACTATTTATTATTATTTTTCACTAGATAAGGACACTAGCTACATTAACTTAAAGTGCTAGTGCCAAACATTTTTACATCCACCTTACCTTCATCTGTTCATCGCATTTGCAAGAACTTGTCCTAATCTGTTCCTAAGTCCCCCGTCATACCATACCACAGTCAATGCAGGCTTCATTTTAAATTTATTCCAGTCCACTGACTCTCACTGCCTGAATCCTGCTATATTCACACCAACTTACTAGTATTGACTTCTGAAGGATCTAGACACTAACACATGTGGTGAATAATTAACAAAGCTTCTTTAACCAGTTAGCCTTGGCAGTGGCTACTGTTTCCTTTGTTAGGCTGTGTACACTCAATCCTAAAATCAGCTTTAGTACACCTCTAACTTTTTACTGCAGTAGACGTGTGTGTGCCTTCCGTGGAAGGTTGGGCACCGGGGCTGGCAACTCAACACCGTAAAACTCCACTGCCAATCATGAGTGGACAGGTGATCCAATGTGGTGACCCCTAACCGGGAAAAGACAAAAGATGAAGAAGAAGACTAACGCTGACCTTTGTATCTATAGCCTGTGGTACAAACTGCATACCTTACAGGACTTACTGTCTTAACACCAGTCATGTGTGCTTTCTGTGGAAGAAAATAGATTATCTCGTAATATCCTTAACACAGCCACCCCACTGAGAAGATGCTACCTATCCAGGCAAGACAGGCAAACCAAAACAAAAAAAACGGATGCAATGTTTAGGTAGAATGTAATTTAAATTATCTTACTGCTTCTCTACATAATTAGCAGTAATACTTGAAATCCATTTTAAGTTTTCAGAAGAAACCTTTCACTGCTGAATCTGTGTAGAGTGATTTTAAAGATTAAACAAATGTGAAAATCATCCTGTAGTATTCCATCAGCACACTAAATTTTCTGTATGTTTACTTTATGTTGTCATCTCTGTAGATCACAACGGCCCATATCTTGCTTTCAGGGGTTACCCAAGGTGGCCTTTACAATGACTTAGGGAAATCTGACCAGAACTCTAAAGATATTTCCAGACTCATAGTGGATGCAACCAATTGCAAACTCAGCTGAGTTACATTCAAAATAGTAACAACAAAAATGTAAAATTTGCTGCAGGTTAGTTGACTTTCTTCATAAAGTTGGAAGTGTACATAAATTATAATATAAATAAAGTAATACAAAGATTTATTATTTATGACTTTTTATTCTGAAAAATAAGAAAGTTCTCTTTTTTCTGAACCTATACAAGTTTTTGTTTACAGGGCACATTATTATTTTTAATGCTTTGACCCTATGCAACTGGTTTTATAGAGCACTTGCTATTATTTTAATGCTTAGAGGGTGACAGTCATGGTGATACCTGGTATTATTTTAATTCCGTGTACATTTTATTTAGCTCTGCTTCTGACTGTAATTTAGCATAAATACTGCGATGGGAGAGAAAACTGATTTAAAATGTAATGTATGTATGTTTCTTCTTAACACATTTTTAAATCTATATGCAAGCTCTATGGATCCAGCAAAAGTAAACTGCACTGTTTATGATACTGGATATGAGATGTCTTAACAGTGATATAATACTTGTAGTTGTTCATTTATGCAATATAGGGAAGGAATATGTATAAAATCTAAACTGTCGTTTTTATGGTAGCTGTATGATAACATTCTCATTCTTAGGAACATTTTTTGCTGCTTTCATTGTAAGTGTTCTATCTTTGTAATTATATTTTTCTTTGTACAACTTTATTAACTCCTGCATATTTATTTTGCATCAGCATTGCCTAACCTCGTTATTTTCTAAGAAAACTTGTATTTATTCACTTACAAGATCTTCTGTCTCACATTTATATATTTATTATTTGAGAAGACGGTATTATTTAACATTGTAGGTTCCACAGCTGGACCCCAGTGCTTAAGAAGCACTGCTTTGTACAGGTGTTACCACTGACTCAGTTTTATAGTTTGTATTGACTAAGAATGGTAGAGTGGCACACCATGTAGTGTGCTATATCCTGGCACATTTACCTTGACAGGATGAGACGTGTGGGGGATTGTACAATTCTGCCAACCATGCCTGGGAATTATGTGAGTGTGTGTGAGTCAGTGTGTGTGTGTGTGTGTGTGTGTGTGTGTGTGTGTGTGTGTGTGTGTGTGTGTGTGTGTTTGTGTTCTTTCAAGCTCAGAAGCCAACATTTATTATATCCAGCTTTTTTTTCTGCATGCCAAACAAACAAATCATAAGATGATTCCCACCTTTGGGAAGCATGGCTAGGCTTAAAAAGGCCCCTGGGATCATTAGCCTAATAATTAACTATAAACTAAAAAAAAAAAACAGATAGAGGGGTTGACTTTTCTGAGAAAATTATCAAGAGAACCAAAGTATTATGAGCAAATAACTTGTAAGGAAAAGATAGCAGGGTAGGATGAGGAGTTTGGACTTCAGATTAGAGACTGTCTTCCACACCATGGGCCAACAACAGAGTATAGGAAAAAAGAAAGGGATAAGGGACAATTAAGTGAAGGACCATTTCCAGTGGCAGTTTTAGTTGAGTCAGTAATAGGAGATACTGTTATATAATGGATAATTAATAGGGTGCACGGAATATTGTATGATAACTATAAGAATCAATCATAAGAATTTAGATAAGATTGGGAAGAGGTAATAGAAAACTATATTACAAAGAAACAATGTTAAGAATTCACAAGTATGCAACAAAATCCAGCTGGTTTAGGATTTTTGCATGGAAATGCTTGCACAAGTATTTTTATATGCCAATAGACTTTGGATTACAATTACTTTTCCTCATGCAGATTGCAAGTATCAGAGATGTGATGGGGAAGGAAGAGAAAATTGGGAATATAATGACTTAGCAGATTTAAAACAAAATCCTTACAGAGTACTTTGACAAAAGAGTTGGGAGAACAGCCTTTCATAAATGTAAATAAGACAGTGGCAGATTAAGTGTACCTTGAAATCTGGGTGGTTTTCAAACCATGGGCACCTCCCTACACACACACACAATATTTTTGAAGATGCATCAGTTTGTAATTATTTGTATATTTGTATTTGTTAACCAGAACAGTGATCACAAAAGACCAGTTTCAGTATATATATATATATATATATATATATATATATATATATATATATAGGTCTAACTGAAATAACCAAAATCTCAGTGGATCGAAATTCATAACACTGAGACCAGAAACATGAAGTTTCACATAAGCAAAACTTCACAATACCGACATTCAGAAGACTGAACATCTGAATATCTAATAGTCCAAACTGAGCAGAACAGGAAATCCACTCATATACACGCTGTAGTGCGATGTTGGAGTTGGTATGTTTAATTAGCAGGATGTTTAGGGTGCAGGAGGGCGTAGCCCCACCCCTACAAAAATGTTAAAGTTTAAGCTACATAGTTAGGTTTGTTTAATTTACATGTTTATCCACAAGTCTCAGCCGTTCGCTTCAACAGTTTATTAAAAAACACACAGCACAAAAGATATTGGATTAAGCGCTTTCATCTCTTATCCATAGACTTCATCAGAATCAAATACCTACAAGGCAAGTTCATTTAAATAATCAATCTATTGCACAAGCATCCACTTCATTGGTTAAGTACACAATTGATAAATTGTGCATTCACAATTAAAGTGCAAAAGCTCTGCTTGTCAAACAACATATCACATCCTTTCTATGCATTGATGCCATTACTTAAATGTACTTCCTCAAACTAAAAACAAAAAACATATATTGCTCATTATTATTAATAGTACAAATGAATAAATTAATATATACTATTATGTTGTAAATATATATTATTATTAAAAAATATGTATATAAATATACTGCTAATATATTATAAAATCAGAAAAAAATAAGAAATATGTACAGTATGTATGTGTGCTGTCCTAAAATCATTAATTACATAAAATATATATAAAATATATATAAAATACCTACTAGACCATAATATCATCTACATGAAATACATCTTATATTATTTTATTAAATATTGATGTATAGTTGTTGTTGTTATAATTTGCTACTCCCTGTATCAATTTAATGTCTTTTAGAGTCCAAAGCTCTCAATTTAAGAACTGGGGTGATGGATAGATGGTCAATGAGGCCAGGAAAATGTATAGCATCTAACCTCAATTGCCAAATTAATTCTCGAAACTCCAATTTTGTTTCCCAATCACCCCCTCTTTCTCCCAATAAAACTTCTTCCAATATCCAAAATCTAAACTCTGCTTGCTGGCAGTTCAATTTATTATTAATTATTGGTTGGTGGGGAGGGTCTGGGTAAGGTCAGGTATGTAGTTTGGAAATGAATGTCTTAGTTTGCTTTTACAATGGTGTTTGTCTGCCATGTTTGTTTTGTTGAATGGGGTAAGTTTTGTTGGTGTTATGTGTGTCAGGTATGTAAGGTGCTGGGTTTTTGGGATTTAGGTATTGTGTCTCAGTGTTATGAATTTTGGTCTACTGAGATTTTGGTTATCTCAAGTATACCCATGCATATATTTATTTATACATATATATATATATATATAGAGAGAGAGAGAGAGAGAGACACACACACACGCACACACACTAATAGCAACTTGTATTCATAGTAAAAATTATTCTCCATATAACAGAAAAGGAACAGTATATGCATACATGTTGCAGTTGAATTAAGAAGAACTAAATGCTCATGTTCTTTTGGATTCAACTTCTTGACTTAAGACTATTTGAACTGCTGTCACTGTAATCCATCAAACATCCAAAACTATTAATTGTAGCCACATGACTACATATACCTCAAATTCTGATTCTGATTAAAATATTGTCCGAGTAAAGCATTACAAGTTGCTTTACACAAATGCATGCTAGTCCTGTAAATCCAGACTAATGACTAGTTTGAGCATAACAGCCAGAGTCTGCCATTCTTATTCACAGGCAATCTTTACCCGGCAAGTATAGCCTCACTGTTGAATATGTACACCTCGTATGTCTGATTATGATCTAATTAAATAAGTAATTATGGGCACTCAGTTCACAAGTTTGTTTTACACAAGCACTCAGTATTAACTTGTTTCACACAAATTCACTTTGGTCCTGCAAAACTGAGCAAACAAAAGGGTAGGTTATTTTCATCCTCAGATAGACCCCCCACAACCAGCATTTATAACCACTTTGCTGTATACATCTCATCTGATTGTGATAAAAAATAATATCTCTCAACCTGTCAGTATAAGAATCAGAGACAAAGTCAAAATAAAACTAAGGGCAAAGGTCCAGAATCAGAGAGATGTTTCTTAAATAACTAAAATGTTTCCAGAATAAAATTTTTTGTATTAGTATGCATTTTCTGAAGGATATGAAGTCTGAAACTGAAATCTTTCCATTATTAAGTAACTGTAGTTCACACTGATTTGCCAAAATGCATTTGTTTTAAAAGTAGCAGACCAAAATATGATGCAAAAATTTTGGCATTCTACAAAATCATGGAAAGATGAAAGCTGTGTGATTTCAATTTTGTTTCACATAAGCAGTACCCAAAAGTATTCTAACTCATTTCACACAAGTGCACAGTAGTCCTCCAAAACT
The DNA here is from genome assembly GCF_019279795.1 of Protopterus annectens. NCBI lineage: Eukaryota > Metazoa > Chordata > Ceratodontiformes > Protopteridae > Protopterus > Protopterus annectens. Next base: position 1,244,094,036 of record NC_056728.1, on the reverse strand, counting down.
ATGCAGTTAACTGAACAAACAACCCGAAGGACATTACACAGGAAGCCACCGTCTTTACCCAGCAATTATAGCCACTTTATTGTGTACGCCTCATCTGAGTGTAATAAAATTAATATCTGAAAAATATCTTACAACAAAAATCAGGGAAAAAAAACTCAAAAAGATAACGAGGAACAAACTTCCAAAATCAGGGACAGATTTTAAATATTACTCTTGTATAATTAAAAAGTTGTTAGAATAAAAGCTCTTGGCATACGCATGTATTGTCTCAAGGATACAAAGTCTAAAATGTCAAATGTGTGCTATCACTTAATGTCTGAAATACTCAACAGATTTCCTACAAAACCACAAATTTTATGAGGAACAGACCAAACATATGAAACAAGGTCAGGGACTTTCTATGAACTCAGAGATACTTTCAGCTTTGTTTCACTTAATCAGTTACCAGCGAATAAACACTCTGATGTATTTCATACAAATGCACACTAGTCCTATGAAACAAGACTTTAAACTTAACACCCAGCAAAAGGGTGTGTTGCTTTCATACACAGCCTGCTGCCATCCTGTTTTACACACTGCAACCCTCAATGACTTGCCAGAACAAAAATATGAGGCAAAGTTAGGGACATTCTATGAAATCAGGCACAGTTTCAACTTTGTCTCATGTAAACAGTAGCCAGAGAATAAATATTTTAACTTATTTCATACAAATACACACTAATCCTGTAAAGCCACACCTTAAACTGAGTAAACTACACCAAGGGAAGTTGCTTTCACCAACAGCCTGCCACTCCCCTTATTTAGTGACTGCAATAAATTGCCAAATAAATATGAGACAAATTTGGAGACATGTGGTGAAATTAGAGTCACTTACAACTTTGCTTTACATAAACAATAGCCATAGACTAAAAGATCCCATCTTATTTTATACAAATACACACTAGTCCAGTAAAGCCTCACTTTAAGCTGATCAAATAACAAGAGGGTAACTTGTTTTCATCAACAGCCATTCCTCTATTTATTGACTGCAATCCTCAAAGATTTGTCAGGAAACCACACCTTGTATAAGGAGCATTCCAAAAATATGAGGCAGTTTGTGAAATAAGGGACAGTTTCAACATTGTTTCACCAGAGTATAAATATCCTAATATATTTTTCATACAAATGCACAATAGTCCTGAAAAGCCAAACTTTAAAATAAGCAAATGACAAGAAGACAAGCTGCTTTCATTTACAGCCAGGCATCCATTTTATTGACAACAATCATCAATGATTTACCAGTAAACCACTGATTCTATGAAGCACAGATGAAAACGAATAGGCAGACTTGGGGACATTTCAACTGTGTTTCTCACACAAACTGTAACTAAACAATAAATAATTCAACTTATTTCATAAGAATAGTTATACTTCAAAATGATTGAAAGCATGTTTCTTTCATCAACAGCCAGCCAACAGCTCCCCTTTACTTAATGACTGCAGTTCTAGTTACTTACCAATATAAAATGTTACAAGCAAACAACATAATTCTTTCATCCATAGCTAGCCAACAGCCTCTCTTATTTAGTGACTGCATTTATCAATATAATCTGCAGTTGCCTGCCAGATAGATACTACTACTACAACTAATAGTAATAATAACAACAATAATAATAATAATAATAATAATAAATGTCTGTCATGAGACAAAAAAGATGTCTCTTTCATCCAGTCTTCTTGTAGCCCCCTTATTTTTTCTGAGTGCAGTTATCAATACAGCAGCTGGTTGCCTCTCAGGATAAATAATTAAAAAAATACTTCTTTTATGAGAGAGTGGTATGTTTCTTTCATGCACAGCCAGAACAACAGCCTGCCTCATTTTAGTGATTGCAGTTCAAATGTACACATACACACACACATATATCTATCGATATATATATATATATATATATATATATATATATATATATATATATATATATATATTACTTAATGTTACCATGACCCTCTGCTGCACGTCCAAGCCAAGAGTCCACAATTATCTGCTGTATTGTTTAATATTCACAGGCTGTCTGTTCATTGCCTTCCAATGATCCATAGGAAGACAACAAACAGAAAGGTGAAGAACTTTACACAGGGTTGACACAGGCTGTTTTTTTATATGAAACCTTTTTTTATTTAGCAATAAATAAAACAATAACAGTGAAATTCCCTGAGATGAGTAGAATCACAGACATTTACTGCAAATGTGCAAAAGGTAGGTATGGAATATAAGATGTAAATAGTTAAGTGCCTGTTGTTTCATGCTTTTTTAAAACTACAGATTTGCATTGTAAAATGAGTTACTAGTGCTGACCATAATGCAACATAACACAATATAATGTAACATAACAGCACTTAAAAAACATGTTTTGGATGGACTGGGCCCTACTGCACGTATGAACCCAGGACAGATTCCTGTATCTCCCTTATTATAATCCACCACTGAACTAAAGAAATGATTCTTTTCAACTGGCATATGGAATCTGAATTTCCTAGACATAGTAAGGCCTTCCTATGTTTATTGCTGTTGGTGTCTTAAAAATGAATTACTGGACAACAGAAATCTAAATCTAATGCAACTCTAATGGAAGTACTGAATATTGTAAAGGAGGTAAAAGAAATGGAAGCACATCCTTACAGATTCTTTTACTGCATGTAAAAGTTCTGTTCCGTCAGTACTTGTACTGCTGCCTGACAGTGTCTTGCAAATAAGGGTGTGTCTGTGAAATGTCACACTTACGGAGATAGTAGATGGTTAGTTAATTTACTCAGGCTCAAACCCTGTACCTTAGTCACAAGGAACAAAAGCCTGAATCCTCTACCTCAACCACCAAGGTGTTAAAAAACATTTGAGTTTCAAGGAGTTGAGTTTCAGGTGCATTTTGAAGGAATTGTGAGCATCATGGGAAGAGAACTTTATTGTTGCTCTTGCTAAGTCTGTTTACAATGTGCAACTGCTTTGTTTAGCAAATGGTATCACTATTGTGCTAAAGCATTTAAAAGCATCATTTGTAGCACAGCAGGCAGTATACTTGCGTTTGAGGTAGAAGGCTGTGAGTTGTACTCACACAGCATATAGACTGATTGCTGATACTGTATTGTACTTATAGGAGGATGTGGTGCTACAGTCCTGAGTATGTCCTCCATTGAATGAGATGTCTAGTAACTATAAATTCTTACCCAACTATACTACCGGCACTACTAACCGCAGTCAGAATTAGCTAGTTGTCTTTACATACTTTAAAAACTTGTCTGACTACTTTGTTACTAATATTATAAATGACAAGAAGCTATCTTAACTTGCAACATTTACTGTATATACTGTTGATAATCTATATCTTGTTACTGTATTAAGCCAACAACCAGTAATGTTGTTTACAACTGTTGCAACCTTGTATCTCTATTTTTTTTATACATGATATGGAGCTTTTCTCCCCGGGCACCCGCTGAAAAAGGACCTGCGTCCAGTCGGAATTTCCTGGTAAACAAATATAAACCTTTTGTCAGTTAGCCATCAATTTCCTATTGCAATATTATCAGCTTACCATTTTTTAATGTAACGTAGGCAATTTATTCTTCAGTGGCAGCAGGCACGGAATTTGTAGAATGAAACACTGAAATATAAAGTTTTTTTGTTTACAGCAACCTCATCATTAGTTGCAGATCTCTTCAATGTGAAAGTATTCATATGGCTTTCATTCTGCAGTAATTTTGCATGTTGTGAAACAATACAGAGAGGTCGCACACGGTCACTGGAGAATAATTGTTCATTGAGGTAGTAAGTGCTTTTGTGTCTCTCTTAGACACTTCATCAGACATACTAAAATACTAAAAACTGTTCCATTTAAATACAGCCTTCACTTCTTGTCCAGTCAATCACAGCTTGACACAGCAAAAATTCAAATCAGAAATGCCTACATGTAAGATTAAATATTGCATCAACAACGAATAATACACTGAAAAACATAATTAATCTTAAAAACATTAAAATGATATAAGCCTCATTAAAAACATATGATATCAACTTTTATTATACGTTCCATTATTTATAAAAACTGTAATGTCTCAAAAAATGACCACTAGATTTCACCATGGACATACATACTTAAATGCTTTGCATAATATTATCAGCTTAATTGTTCTCAATGCATCCTACTACATTCATGAAGAATATATATATATATATATATATATATATATATCTTACAATCCTATCTATAAGGGTTCCTATGACGCTGTCAAACTTTTAAAAGTTTGAACGTCATATGGTCAACACCATATGATCGAATGTTTAAAAGTTTGAATGTTGCAACGGTGATCCCCATACAGTGCATCAATGGAAGTTTTCCATTGTCTTCACTGTAGTGCGATCTCAGAGTTGGTATATTTAAAGAGTGGGGGGTGGGGGGGGTGCAGAGGGGCTTGCCCCCCCTGCTTAAGCTTTCAGGTAGGTTTTTTCTGTGTTTTTTTTTTTTACGAACTTTTAAGAGTTCGAACATATGGTCTCAACCATATGGTGATCGAACATTTAAAAGTTTGATTATCTGGTATAGACCCTATCTATATACATAAAAATATATAAACAGCACATATGTATATAATCTTATTCATTCATACATAAAAATTTATATAAAACAAACAAAAAATGGCAAAACATCAAGTACGCCTACAAAATGCTATTTTTGCCAAAATCAAAACCTGGAGTATCTATTTGTTCACAATGGCTTCAAGATACTTAATTTTATATATCAATAGAGCACATAGAAAAAAGTATAGAAAAAATAATGAGTATATAATCATATAAGTATACTCATATATATATATATATATATATATATATATATATATATACACACACACACACACACACACACACACACACACACACACACACACACACACAAATACTATGTGCATATATCTATAACTAATATATATTGTTATGTTCTTCATTTTACATTAGTGCATAAGTACTAAAACTGTACATAGGAACCTAATGGCCACAGGCAGCTAATGCGAGCTGTTCAGCACAGGTGGTCTATGACAATACATTTTTAATCTGGCTAATAATCATACTTTAACAGACTGCAGTGCTTGCAAGTGACTAACAGGGTTTGTAACGAAATACTGTTTCTTGTTTAATATGGACTCAAAATATCATACATGAATAATCTAAAACAGATAATGATGCAACTACACAAAATTACAATGAAACTTCACAGATCAGGCATTTAATAATGTGGGTCTGTGCGTTCTACACTGTCCAGAGAGACAGGGAGGTATGCACATACACACACACAGATATATATATATATATATATATATATATATATATATATATATATATATACAATTAAGTATTCTGTTTACTCTTTGGTGGCTGACATTGGATCAGTACTAAATAGCTTTCCTAACAAAGAAACAGCTGTTAAAATGACGCATTGACATGACAGTCATACAGGTATCAAGTCCATGGTAAATGGTAAAGAGAGCTATGCACATGCAACAATATCAAAGAGGAAAAGTAAAGAATGTATAACAGAATAATCCTACTGAGCAGGTCGTGTTCTTAGGACAGACACACTAAGTAGTAGAGCAAAGAGAAGACTGAAATGTTCAGTAAAATATGTCTTTCTTCAGGGCACGTTATGCCGTAGTCACATTGTTTTTCACTTCATCCAAAACAGAGCCAAAGAAGATTGGCATCTGGAACTTTCCAGAGTGAGAAAGCAAGTAAGTGGTTGCCATATTTCTTTGTGTGCCAGAGATAGAATGAATAAGGATGATTGTATGCAGGGTAGTACAACTGGGAGGTTTACATCCATCTAATAAGGGAACTGCTACTGCTGGGAGTGATAATAACATAAAGGATGAGATGGCTGTTAACCTGCTTCACATTGAGAGCATGCATTCCTCAAGCCAAAGTGCAAATAATTAATCTGTTTCCAATTTCTTTCATCCTCTGATTTACTCCACCCCAGAAACACAGCCTGATTCCCCATTATGGAGATCTACACAGCACACAGCACCATCCATGTCTTCTTCTGGTAAGCTTCCAGAAATAAAGGTAAATTTGCCCTCCCTCCCCAGAAAAAAAAAAAAAAACTTTGGCAACAGTTGTGTGGCACAAAGAGACAGAACCGTGACTGTAACTAAAATAGCCTTGGACTGCCTAGCGACTTAGGCAGTAATGAAACCATTAAGGGAGAATGGCAGGGAGTGGCAGACTAGAGACAGGGAGGAGTGCACAGCAGGCAAAGGATATGTGCTTGCCAAGCATGTGGTAACCTTAACTAAGCATTCCTAAAAATATGCACAGACACAAGAGAAGGAGTTTCTGTCCCTCAGTTTTGTGAGCAAGTATATCACTTGCTAGGCATGGCATTTGAACACAAAAATTAGGAACATACATTGTAGCTGCCCAGATGATGGCAGTGCCACAGTTGGCACTAACTGCAGTGATGGAGAATGCATGGGCACATCAAAGCAGCAAGACTTGATAGTGAGCAGCTACTGTTCAGGGAAAAAAAGAATATAAAAATAAACTTACATCCCTAGCAACACTTATAAAATCTTTGCAAAATGGTGGTGTGAATAAATGGATCCAAACTCAAGAAAGAAATATGGCTGAGGCAATGCATAAAATCAAGGTCATTTTAGAAATGCTAGACATTAATCTGCTGCAATTGCCTTTATGTTATATGCTGGTTTTAAGGTCCTGATGGAAAAAGTCATGCCACAATATCAAGTTCCTAGTAAAAATATTTCCAAGCCATCACCATAGCAGCTATATGCAAAGTTATTTGTCTTATTCTTTGAAGGCTTCTGTAAGGGGAAAAACTCTGCATATCACTACAAAGAGGTAAATTTGTAGGCAGACTGCAGACTATGGGTCCCCTTTTTCTCCCCTCCACACTTTATAACTGTTCTTTATTATCATTCCTCTCTGCATCTTCTGGAAGTGCTGCATATAGCAGGAGTCTTGTCAAAGTTCGCAGAAAACAACATTCTGCTTTTCTGGGTCTGAGAATCGACCACAAGCTACACATCTATGTTAGGGATATGTGAATTATATTGCAAATTGCTTGATTCCTCAGTCAAGGACTGAAATGTTTGATAATGTTACAGATATTGTGAAAGCCATGTAACTCTCACCCATCTACTATGGTTGTGTGCAGTTCTAAAATTGATGCTGAAATTCCTTGTTGGGCTAAATCAGCATGTCCAGAACTTAATTTACTACTGCTACCTGTGCAGATTGTACTCACTTGTGTCATTCTGTCAAAGCTATACGTTTTCTTGAAAGATTTAAATGGAAAATGATATTTTCATCATCACATTATTGCAAAAGGTCCTGCCAGGTGATATTTTACCTACTGCTTAATATGGTAGCTATTTGGAAAGTAAAGAACCATTTCATGGACTGCAAAATGGTACTGGGAAAATATATTTAAATATTAACCACAGTCCATGGCATCTAGCCTGACTAGTTACTGTTCTACAACTTACAGAAGAGATTGCCTGTTTTTTCAGCTGTGATAATGTTGGACCTAACCAGGTCTTATAACATGTTTTGTGAGCTGTGATAATGTTGGCCCTAACCAGGTCTTATAACATGTTTTGTGAACTGTGATAATGTTGGGCCTAACTAGGTCTTATAACATGGTTTGTGTACTGTGATAATGTTGGGCCTAACCAGGTCTTATAACATGTTTTGTGAGATGTGATAATGTTGGGCCTAACCAGGTCTTATAACATGTTTTGTGAGCTATGATAATGTTGGCCTTAACCAGGTCTTATAACATGATTTGTGAGCTGTGATAATGTTGGGCCTAACTAGGTCTTATAACATGGTTTGTGTACTGTAATAATGTTGGGCCTAACCAGGTCTTATGATATGTTTTATAAGCTGTGATAATGTTGGGCCTAACTATGTCTTATAACATGGTTTGTGTACTGTGATAATGCTGGGCCTAACCAGGTCTTATAACATGTTTTGTGAGCTGTGATAATGTTGGCCCTAACCAGGTCTTATAACATGTCTTGTGAGCTGTGATAATGTTGGGGCCTAACTAGGTCTTATAATGTGGTTTGTGAGCTGTGATAAGGTTGGGCCTAACCAGATCTTATAACATGTTTTGTGAGCTGTAATAATGTTGGGCCTAACCTGGTCTTGTAACGTGTTTTGTGAGCTGTGATAATACTGAGCCTAACCAGATCATGCAGCTGACCCTTATCATCCAAACTGGGCTGCAGTGAATCCAGTTATACCTCTCTGCCAATAAGATCACCCACGTTGCATTGCTAACATGCATACATACTCATATCCTATACTCATTAGAGATATAGCCAGAAATCTCCCATCGGTCCTAGCCATTTGAGTGTTATAACTCATATCCTTCACCACCTGCAAGTTATATCTGCTCACCTGTATTATACCCATCACTTTGTAACAGCAGACAACAGTCTAGGCAGCAAAGCAAATAATGAAATTAATTATGTAGCCTTAATAAGATCTTTTCCAAAATAAATACTTCCTGTGTGGCATAACTAAGAATGTGCTGTAGCAAGGCCTTGGAGAACATGCAGTTAAATAGATGCAGCTGTAAGCTGTAGGAAGTTGGGAATAAAAAATGTATCATGAATTGCACTGTTGTGAAGAGAGAAAATGTAGACATTGTTAATTATGACACAAAAAATAATATAATACTAGGATGCCACTCCCACTAGCTGCAGCATAGGTCAATCAGGAAGCGCAAAGAGACACAGACCATAGAAAATGTTTATTTTTTTGTTTATTTGCTTGCATTTGTTTACCTGGAAAGCTAGACTGAGGAAATCCCTTTTCACTGTTAACATGGGGAGAAAAGCTCCAAAAAGCATTCTCAGTAATATATTGTGGAAAGTTACAGTTGTCATGCATTATACGGGGAAAAAGTTATAACACAGTGCAGACTCTGGGTTAAACAAATGTTGTTAAATGGATAATTAAATAAGATATAGTATTTACAATATATACAAAAAAAGAAATATAAGAAACAATAAGGGAATTCAGAACTATTTTCATTAAGTACCTGATGCAATGGAGAATATACAATCTACTGGTAACAATAGAATAGAAAATAATAGTATAGAACAGAATATAATAGGATTAGGTTATAGGTGTGCAGACATTCTGTGAGAACAGGAGATGATTAAGGTAACTAACATTACTGGTAGTAATGATATTCTTAAATGTTAATGGGGTGAGGAGTTTCCAGTGAGGAGGGTATTGGCAGGCACAGGACCAAGAGTCTAACAGAAGGGACTTAAAATGGGCTTTATTAAGCTTAGTTGTTGCAAGCTGTTTAATGGATTTAGATATGAATGTGGAATACAGGGTATCCCTATGGCTACTGCGATTTTTTTGTGCAAAGGCAAAATATTTATTTTTAGAACACATCAGCCTAGTTAGACTTATTCCAGCACACTTTTCAGGATAAAATATGTTGTGTGTAACAAATAACAGTGAGGAGGTCATGATGTTGGGAAACTCGAGCCAATTTAAGGTTTTTAGGGCATTGCAGTAATGAGTTACAATTTGGCTATGTTGTAAGTACATTGTACTAATTGGTTTAATTGAGTGGTTTGGGTGTTTGTAAGTTTTGGAAAAGCATATAGTAGGCTTGGTAGGAGGTAGATTGCTGCTGTGGTTATTCGGTCTTTTGCTGTCAGGAAGTGGGCTGTTCTGTAAAAGAGACCTAGTCTGTGATAAGTTTATTTAAAGAACTACACTCAAATACCAAGTTTTTTCTTTTTAAAACCTGATTTCCTTTCCTTGTAATCCAAATCTAAACACATTATGCACAGAAAAAAAAAACATAATTTGATAATTATGCCATTTATTTTTGTCTGAACTTATTTTGGTTTGCTTTTCTTTATGTATGTCTCATCATCTGTCACATTACGAAGGCTAAGAGTGTCAGAATAATTAGGTTAGGTCACGTATTCCAACTACAGAGTCATTAAGAGAACAATGGCTCTTAAACAATGGCATTTAAATGTGCCTCATCAATCACAGGTTGCCAGCATCTCACCTCAGGTAGCCTGGAACAAAAGTATGGTTTCAAGTTAGTTTTCAGATGGAATGAACAAGAAAACTGACACTTAACTAATTATTATTATTATTTTATTAGAAATTAGATGTTTTCCCTTTAATTCAGCTCTGAGTGCCACAGAAAAGGAACACATTTTCATCCTACACTCTTATTTTCTGCCAGTATTTGATTTTGCATGTTTTCTACATTGTATGTGATCTGGGGACTCAGGTTGATGGTAATGTGAACTTCAACCACCATGTGTCCTCAGTGGTGAGAAAGTCCTTCTATGTGGCACAACACAACTCTTAAGTAAGAACATGGCATCCAGATCAAAGGACATTATAATTTCATTCTACTTGGCCCTCATAAGACCAATACTTGAGTACAATGCACCTTTTTGCATGTACTTTACCAGACATCTGCAACATCTGGAGTGACCCCAGAGGTTTCTCTCAAGGAAGATACAAGGTGTAAAAAACAAGTCATGTGCAGAAAGACTGAAAGCCCTATCACTGTATTCTGTCTCCTACAGACTACTAAGAGACAATCTGTGTCTGGCATACACAGCAGCGTCCTATTTGTCCCTGATGTAAACTTTACACATTTGTAAATCAAACTGCACAAGGGTCACTTGTTCCAGGGATCATAACCTAGCCTCTGACATAAATAAATCTTGTTGGATAGATAGATACATCTCTGAGAGACTACCTCTTCTCTGAAAAAAAGCTTCTCATTCCCTTGATGCAAAGCCAAACCCTGATCCTCTTCAAGAGCAAACTAGAGCACTGGATGGATAATCATAAATTTACTCCTGGGGGTGGCACCCCTGTCCCTCATGGACAGAGGCATTTGATATTAGATACCATAGCGTAGGATCATACCTCTGTGAACTTCATTCACCTAGCTATTGAAAATTGAGAAACTCAGGTTAAATATAGCTAGGCTTGTAAGGACTCTTAGGCTGTTAGCCTAGAAATCTCCTATTAACCTATGAACTGTATTTTCTGTAAAAGTGCATGTTTCTTCTGGTGCTTTTTACAACATTTTTGCATTGCATAGAGTTTTGTTGAGAAGGAAGGTTAGCATCAAAGACTCTAATTCTAGCAACAGTACTAAAAACTGTGAATATAACACAAACCATCTCAGCTCAAGTAACACCTATTAATCACGAGTCGGACTTCTCACACTTGAACACTGAACTGCAGTTGTTATTTTGAAAAGACAATTAGCTTGGGTACATTTTCGAGTGTGTTATTCAAACATTCCTTAAAATGCTGTACCGGAGATGGCCAGTAATAAAATTCAAAGTAAGCAAAGTAATTAAAATGTCGATTGATGTTGACAGTCAAAAGTAGACAGTCACAGTACTGTTGTAAGATGATGAAAGAGAAAACCTCAGCAAATGAACCTCTCACCACAGGCATCTATCCCTGTACCTCTAAAATGTCATCAGGTAGGCAAAAAGGTGGGGATTGTAAAACAAAATCATGTTACCCATGGCATCCCCCTTTCTCGGCATTTTGGGGGTATAACAAATTAAAAAATAATAAGAGTAACCACTTACTTTGATACAAGGATATTAGCATTGCAGTAAAGTTCAAGACATGCTGTGAAAATGTTACTTCAGTTTTTAGTTGTGGTTCTCCTTTAGTTGCTTTTTCAGAATCAGAATTAAAATCACATTTATTGGCCAAGTATGCAGTCATACAAGGAATTTGACTCCGGTTTCAGTGACTCTCCAGGTATGAATTACATACATGACATACATACAACTATTAAGAACAAAACAAACAACATACAAACAACTATTAAGAACAACACAAAAAGGAAATATACATATACATGCAAGGTGCAACTCAGTGCAAGAAATACTAAAATAAACTCTGAAAGAAACAAGTATTAACAACATGTAAACAATACTGAAAAATCCTCGGAGGCTTGGGTAAAAGAATATCCCAGTCTAGTAAGCTGAGTGAGTTTTTATATATGAACATCAAATTTGAATTTGTTGTTGATACCTCATATTCATTTGGTATTGGGAGACAATTTCAAGCAAGATTTTTTATTTATTTATTTATTTTACATTTGTTGACCGGGTAAGTCCGACTGGAACCAAGTCCATTTTCAGCGGAGGCCCCGGGAGATAAGCTCCAGCAGAATACAGTCAAAGTAGCAGAAGAGCAAAAGTAACTTTGATTATACAATAATATTTACAATTGGGTATTGATGTTGTTTAGACAAGGATAACTGAAAGATACTTTCAGCCAAGCAGTGTTACAGATTTTTGAATTTTTACAGAAGTTCAAACTTAGTACAATAATGGTAACAGAAGAGCAGATGAACATTAAATATAAGTAATATTTAAGTAATCAGGTTAAATTGTTATTAAGACAAGGAATACAATAGAAGTACAATCATACAGGCAGTGTTACAAAATTCCATTTTTTGAGGGTGGTCTTAGATAAACAAAGGATAAACAAAGATACTATTGAAAGAATAAATGTGGAAGTTATTCTATAATCTCTGAGAGATTTGGGGGTGGAGGGCTTTAGTTTAGTTTTTTTGCAATAAGTGATAAGTGAGATTGTCTCAGCCATTTCTTTTTGGAAGAGAAAGACTGTTGCCTGATGTCTTGTAACTCAAGAAGGGTGGGAGTAGAGCCGATGTATGGGTGTAGTTATCTGTGTACTGAATGAATGTGGCCTTGCCACATGCCTTATTTCTGTTGCTTATAAGGAGGTTGAACAGTAGGGGACTAAGGATGGAGCCGTGTGGCGCTCCACTTGATATAGTAAGACGAGTGGGATGATTTGCACTTGACGCATTGAGTTCTATCGGATAAGTAGCTGGATAACCAATTTAAAGTGAAGACAATGAGACTTTAGTGAGTGAAGATATTTAACAGAACTGGGTGGGACACTGTCAAGTGCTTTAGGAAAGTCAAGGAATATAGAAGAAACCAACCTATTTTGGTTTCCAAATTGATTTATTATGTCATAAGTCTATACAAGGTTTAGGAAATGTTAGCCTTGTAAGTGCTGCCTTTTAACCTTTGTACTAGCAATATCCTTTATTCACACCTGGGCAGGTCTGAACCTACACACATTGCCAACATATTGGCTGACAGGTTCAGTGCAAACTCCCCCCCTCCCCCCCAAAAGGAGAGATATCTATACCAGAGGATTGTAGCCCCCCAAACATCTCCAACGCCCAGGTGAGAACTGCTCTCTCCAAGGCAAAAAACACAGCATCCATGGGACCGGATGGTGTCCCCGGCTGTGTGCTCCACGAACTCAATGAGGAATTAAACCCGCAGTTAGGACAGCTGTTTAATCTTAGCATCACCTCAGGATATGTACCCAAGGAGTGGCGCACTGCGACTGTGGTCCCACTTCACAAGGGCGGTGCCTCCACCGACCCTGGAAATTACCGTCCCATTAGCTTGACAAGCCTTATCTGCAAAGCCCTGGAGAGGATCATAATGGAACTCATAAATAAATACATAGGGAACTTGCAGACTTTGGATCCAACCCAGTTTGGCTTTGTCAAAGGCAGATCATGCCTTTTAAACTTGGTTGACTTTTTCGAAACAGTCACCAAGGCCATTGATGAGGGAAAGGCAGTCCATACAGCCTACCTTGACCTGGCAAAGGCCTTCGACACAATACCCCACTCAGGTATCATTGAAAAACTCATCAGCTTGAATGTAAACCCATACATCACAAGATGGGTTGCAAACTGGCTAAGTGACAGAACCCACAGGGTCAGAGTTGCTGGAGCCATGTCAGACTCAAAGCCTGTCACAAGTGGTGTCCCACAGGGCACAGTCCTGGGTCCACTCTTGTTCGGCATCTACTTTTCTGAAATACAAGCAAACACAGGAGGGTTATGGCTGACAAAGTTTGCAGATGACTGCAAACTGGGCGCCATAGTCGAAAACACTTCTGACACAGATATCCTTCAGAAGGGCCTCACAGAAACGGATAACTGGTGCCAGAACCATGGCCTAAAGTTAAACGCCAAGAAATGCATAGTCATACCCTTCGGGAAAAACAAGGTTACCCCTAGCTACCATATAGGTGGCAATCCACTGAGCACAGAAGAAGTCATCAGGGACACTAGCCTTTCGTTTGACACTCATGTTGCTAAAGTAGTCAGGAAAACCTTCTACATTGCCCACCTGATCATGAAGAGATTCACATCTAGATCAAGGGAGGTCATCGTCCCCCTGTACTCATCACTCATTAGACCTATGATTGAGTACAATGCCCCATTCGAATGTATCTGACCCGACACCTGCAGCTCCAGCTCTATTCAGTCTCATACCGCTTGCTCAGAGGTGACCTGTGCCTGACATATAAGGCCATGTCAAACCCAGATTTGATGAATATGCTTCACCTCAAAAAATCTAGATCCCTCAGAACCACAAGGGCGGGAGACTTAAACCTTGACACGGTTATTAATAGGACGTGCTGGAGGGACAGATTCATCACCCAGAGACTCCCTATGCTGTGGAACAAAATCCCGGTAAATGTGAGGCAGAGCACCTCGCTGGCCTTGTTCAAGAGGAATCTTGACCAATGGATGGGAGATCGCAGATATACCCCAGGGATTACTTCGGTGTCACTGCTTGACAGAGGCACAGCAAAATAATAGGCATAGTTTTATTCAAACTGAAGGGGTGGCGAAAGCCACATATCTATGGGCTAGGCTTGTAAATGCCCTTGGGCAGATAGCCTAGTATGAACCTATGAACCTATGAACCTATGAACCTATGAGAAGCATTCTTGCCTTATAGCAAGGTACTCTCTAGTTCAGCTCTTTGCTCTGGTGCCTTCAGTGTGGATTCTGCATGCCTCTCCTGTGCACACATACGTTTTCTCTGGATATATTCTTTTCCTGCCGCATGCCAAAAATATGGGGATAGGCAGATTGGCAACTCAAAATTGTCCATAAGGTGTGAGTACAGAAAATGTGTGCTATAAGAGAAAGGCATAGCTATCTTCTTCTGTTCCTTACCTGACTTAGAAACTCTGTGGATGCGTTAGCTGTTCAAGGGGGTGTCTGTAGAACTTAGATGCAACTCAAAACCATTGGATGGATATTCAAGCCTAATTGGGCAGCTTAATATCACTGCATGAATGTTTCAACACCTATCAGCAGACCCAGTTATCTTGTAGGAAGGAATAATAAATACATTGCAGGACAGAGACAGAAAGAAAGTTATTTGTGGCATGATAAGGTCTGCTTGGAGGGTAGACTACAGTCATAGTGAAAGCTATAGTGACTTAGATAACAAAGTGATTTATTGTCATTAGGATAGGTTGCAGTAGCAGGGTGAGAGAAAATAGATGAACTTACAGGCACTCTTCGGTACAATGCTAACACATGCTATACTTTGTATATGAGCATGTGTGTGTGTGTGTGTGTGTGTGTGTGTGTGTGTGTGTGTGTGTGTGTGTGTGTGTGTGTGTGTGTGTGTGTGTGTGTGTGTGAGTTTTAACACTGTATGCTATGGCATGCCTGGCATAAGGCTGGATATATCCCTGACGTTTATGCTTCAACTTCTTCTTCTTCTTCTTCTTTCGGCTTTTTCCCGGTTAGGGGTTGCCACAGCGGATCATCTGTCCACTCATGGCTGGCAGTGGAGTTTTTACAGTGTCGAGTTGCCAGCCCGGCACCCAACCTTCCACAGAAGGCACACACACACACACACTCACACCTAGGGCCAATTTAGAGTGTCCAGTCCACCTACTGCATGTCTTTGGGATGTGGGAGGAAACCGGAGCACCCGGAGGAAACCCACATGACCACAGGGAGAACATTCAGAATCCGCACAGAAGGCACCCCAGCCGAGAATCGAACCGGAGAACCTCTTGCTTCAACAGCACAGATAAATTCATAGCATTGCATTTTAACCTGTTTTCTAAATCTATGTTTTAAAGTAATCAAAAAAAAAAAATTTTTTTCAGGCAAAATTACCTGAAAGAAATAGTTTATTATTAGCCAGTATCAACAGAATCTGACAGCACATAGTGTTATTTTGAAAAATCAGTGGTGCTATGCCACGGACAATTTAAACCTTTTGTTACAGATGGAGGGATAGGTCATGGAATCCTTCTCCATTTTAGCTTGCTGCTTCTGATATTCTAAGTCAAGAAAGCCAGATCTGTACTTCCAGTTCACTGAGGACTACGACCAACAATTTTTGGACATGGTGGCAATTTTGGCCTGATAATAACAACAGGTTGAAAGGTACAGAAAAGTTTTGTACTACCAGACATCACTGCAGCAAAATTAACCAAAGACTACATCAAAGTTGTTATACATGTATGATGAACCATCACTGTACTAAATACAAAGCACTAAAATGTAGGTTAGCTGCTCAAAGGTAAGCACAACACACACACACACACACACACACACACACACACACATATATATATATATATATATATATATATATATATATATGTACACACACACACACACACACACACACACACACACACACACACACCTTAATCATCCACATCAATTTGTTATTATTTATAGAATTAAGTAAATACATATGCACATATTCTAAAACGTACTAACTTTTCTCTCTACTGTGTATTTATTTTTAGTGTTTTTATTTTATTTAACTATGGTATGATTAACTTGTTAGAATCAAGTATAATGCTGAATTAAACAAAACAGAAGTCTGAATTTTTTGTATTTTTTATTTTGCCTTTTAAACTATTTGTTGTTATTTAGTATGAGCTAGTCTCATGAAAATCTACAGAGCATGGAAGGCAATAGCTGGAAGATTATACTGAATCAAAGAACATAAAACCACATAAACCTGGGCTGGTTGCTGACCTGTGTTTCAGCATACCACAAATGGGATGTAGTGTGTGTAGTCAGAGACAGAACAGCACATATGGCAGGACAGGATGAAGGAAAACAAGACTGACTGCACGAAACAGGCTAGCAACATAAAAATAGTTGTGCTACCACACCCTGTTTGCAGAGCTGATATGAAATGCATACAAAGTTGTAAAGGGTACTGTACTGTACTGACAAAATAGAAACCAAAAAAAGCATACAACATGCATTATAACCTCCAACCTATAACTGTCTGGTTGCAAGGAAAAGAAATATTGCTATATGTGAAAGCAATATAAATACTTTCTTTCAGATAGGACAGCAAGGCTTGAAAGACATCACTGTAGGTGCTTTACAAACTGAACAGCATGAAATCTTAAGAATCGCATGGACACTGTATGCTGCTGAAAATAGACAGATGTTGTTTCAATAGCATGACATTAGATCACAAATTTAAATGGGGAAACAATATACATTACAGTAAAAGAGGCCACAAAACCCTAAATAACATAAGAGGTAGACCTAATGGCCAGTGAAAGCAGTAAACTAAATACCAGCATGCACTGTACAAACCTGACTGCAGATGCATGTGTATAACACGGGTGTGATCCTGAAATGTGGCATGCATATAGTGTCCCAGGCAGGAAGTAGCCAAATGACCTTGCAAGAATCAGATACAGTGTTTCCACCATCACATAATTACAGGGTGCAGACCACTTGTCCTAAGCTATGTCTATTAGATATTAGATCATGGCAGGGGACAGCATGTAAGGAAACAGATCACATAACATGACTGCCCTGAGTATAGTTTATAAAACACGCACAGATTATGGAGACATCAGGAAGCTAATAATAGAAAACCTTCAGCTGAAGTGCTATGTATATAAAGTGTGCATGCAGAGCCTATAAGTAACATGTCAAATGTATGCACAGATGCAATGTCAGGGAGAGGACCACACCCATGTGATGATGGCTACTTATAGTGAGGAACCAGAAGCTGTGACATAACTATGAACTGTGCAAAAAATGTGAACAATGCACTGCTGCTGTGGTACAGTGGGAGGTGCTTTAACTTTAGTGAAACACTACATTGCATCTGACAAAGTGATTCACTTTACTGCATTTCAAGTTTATCAACCAGATTCAATAAAGCCTACATGGTCTGTTTACAATGTGTGTGCATCACGGAATGCACATGGTAGCACACTGTTTTATATTCAGTAAATGTCTCTACACAGTGTGTAGAGATGCGCAAACAAGGTATACACCATGGCATGTAGATTACAGCATAAGCTGCTGAACTGTTTGCTAATCAACCAATCCAAGATGGAGGAGCTATTCAACAAGCTATAAGGCAACCGTGTAGACTCAGTGCTGGTTTTCCCTGAGAATTCCAAAACCTATTGGAATACAACAATGGAAAGGAGTTTACACAGAAACAATGTTAGGGGCTACTGTTGCTTTAATTTCTGTGTATGTGCAACAAGCTTAAGTCTATGCTGCTACTGCTACTACTGCTAATAGACCACAGCCAAGAAAGAGAAGAGTTTTCAGACCTCATTTAACTTATCAAAATCTACATGACGTGGAAATTGTAGAGCGCTACAGGATGGATAGAGACACACTACAGGCACTCTGAAACCTCTGTTGTTCTCAACTCAGAGCCAAGGCAAACCAAGGGGAACCCATACCAGTGGAGACAAAGGTATGTGTAGCACTTAGAATTTTAGCTACAGGTACCTTTCAGAGACCAACAGGGGAAATTCTGGGGGCATCACAGGCATCAGCATCCAGGATCCTGCATCAGTTCCTGAATGCTATCCTCTAACATGCCAGTGACCACATATATTTTCTCCATACTCCTGAGGACAGGCCAACAAATATCCAGGAGTTCTACCCTGTAGCACACTACCCTGAAGTACTGGGTGCCATAGATTGCACACATGTAGAAATGAAGGCACCACCCAGGGAACAGGGAAGGCTCTAAATTAATAGAAAGGGCTTCCACTCTATTAACTGCCAAGTCATGTATAATGCTAAAGGAATCATCTTGAACATGTGTGCTGGCAACCCAGGCAGTTACCACAACTCATATATCTGACACACTTCCCACCTGTATCAGATATTCACTAGGGGGGATATTACACAGGGTCATATACTGAGGGATGCAGGTTATGTCCTGAAACTGTGGCTGATGACACATCAGAAATGCATACACACCCGCTGAAGAATGTCATAATGAGGCACATGCTCAAACCAGAAATATCATAGAGCATGTGTTTGTGATGCTGACCTCAGGGTTCTGGTGCCTAGATACATCTGGGGGAGCTCTGCAGTACAATCCACATACTTGTATTGAAATATTCACTGTATGTGCCAGGCTACACAACATCATCCCAAGAAACTAGCTTCAGCAGAATCAACAGGGGGAAGGGGCACACATCCCACTACCAATGGCAAGGTCACCACAGCCACATGCAGGTGAGGAGTGAGCGGGGGAACCAGCAGCTGCTGTTGTGGGTGTAGGCAGAAGTATCCATTCTCAATATGCCCTTACATTGGCTAGGAGGAAACACATAGCACACTCAATCACCACCTAAGGGGCTAAAACTGTCATCCTACTCACATACATATAATAACATTGATGCCAGGCAATGCTCACAATCTTTACCTAACCATGTAATGGCTGTATACTCCTAGCAACAGAAGAGTCAGCCCTGAACTAAAACTGTTGCAACTGCTGGATTTACAAGATAAGTGCTGAACCTGGAGTGTATTGTGTATTAATACGTATGAATAGCATATCCCTGCATGTTCTTACTTGGTAGTGTAAGCAAGTAAAAGGTGGGTGATTTGTACAGAAATGGCTTTAACATATGACAGCAGAGACTTATGTGACTTATATGTGTCCATTATTAAGTTGTAGGCCTCAGGCATCAAAGATTCATGCAGTCATACCTCTCAAAAGTACTGATGGTCACCGAATGTCCTCACTTTAGCACCATATGTTTGTATTGGAAAATCAATAAAGAGAGCTGAATGTATTGGGACACATTTCAGTTTCAGACTTCACAACTCTTACAAGATCATTAATAATACTGATGCAAAAAAATGTTTGATGCTATCAACTGTCTACCTTTCTAGGACCGATATAAATGAAAGGTACAATTATAATTCAACATCACAAATGCAGACATACTAAGCACTAAGTCAGCTATGCACCCTGAGTATCAGACACAAATGTCATGTATCCCTGAATCCAAAAGATAGAAAACAGGGATCTGGCACAGTTATCATCACTTGCACATGGTGTTGTGTGTGTATGTGTGTGTTTGTGTGTGGGGAGTAGCCTAACCTGACACAAAAGGTCAGTGAATTTGTGTAAGTAAAAAAGAGAAGCAAGCAGACATTTGGATACAGTATCAAATGGCCAGTGACCCAAAATGAGCTTTAAGCTTCACGGCTGAACCATGTAACTGTTGTGTGTGTGTCTGTATGGGTCCTCCAGGTGAAATGAGTGTGTAAGTATGTGCATGAACACAGCCAAGCTCTATTCTAGCTCTGTGTCTTGGTATGCCAGACAGGTGTGAGTCATGCGTGGTAGAGGTGGAAGTTTATCGTTGTTGTATCTGACCACAAGAACTGGCTGTGCCAGGAGTTGCAATGGCATGTCCACACCCACGGTCAGATGCACTGTTGCTACCTGAACATGACTGATGTCTGCTGGATGAGCTCCCCCTTACAGGAACTCCCAGAACCACGACCCAATGGTCTGCCACATCTGGGTGTGGACAGCTCAACCACTGATGGAGCAGTGGATGTACTACCACTATGGAAGCATGACTGGGCATGGCCACATCAGCTAACAGCAGATGATGTGGCTGACCTACACCCATGAGGATGCTGTTTCCCTCCCAACAGATGTTCCTTCATGGACACCGCCAGTTCCAACTTGTCATTCATCTATTCCATTAAATCGGCAACATGGTGGAGGCAGTCATGCATGTCAGCCTGTGCCACATCTACAACCCTAAGTATTTCTCTGGAGGACTTATGCGAATATGCCTGTGCCTTCACAAAATCCCTACTCATACGTTGAGTGGCATAGGAAGAGACACCTGGATAATGTGAAAGATGGACAGCAGGCCTCCTCCAAGCACCCCTAACAACCCTCCTGCATGGCACCTCACCTGCATTTGGCTACAGCCAGAGTCAGCAGACACTGAAACCACAGTAACCACACTTACCTGATTGATTGTCTCACGCTCCACCTGTCCAATATCTGAGAGCTCACTGGAATGGGTAGGCGTAGGCCTACTGACTGTGTCCAGTGGAATTAGTGTGGATGGCTGAATGTCAACCTCATTATCAGATTCAACCTCTGCACCCCCTGACTGTGTCTCTGTTTAGCCACCATCATCATCTGAGTCTCCACATACTCTGACATCCGGTGGTAGAAGTCCCACACTTCCACTGTCATGATCATCTGTAATATTAAGCAACAAACATAGAAAAAGAGTAATACCTACATTACTATAGTCCAATATATACTAACAAGCTAACAGTGGTACCACTATTACCGACAGCACAGCAAAACACACAAAAGTCCTGACACCAATATTACAAATTAAATATTTCTTTGAACTGCTCATCAGTACTGACATAAAAATGTTTGGCTTACCATGTGCAGATGACTGCAGGCCACCTATGCTGTATGGTTCTGGGAGAAGTTAAGCAAAAGGTAAGAAAAGCATCATCACAATTAACAGGAACACAAGGGGTAAAACTTTTTTTCCCTTTATATGTCCATTAACTATACTTTCAACAAGAACTTGGATGACAAGCTCAGCCTAAGCCCATGTCTAATCAATCAGAATGTGTTGTTAACTGTAGCAATCTACAATCCCCCATAACCAATTTCTTGTTAAACAGAACTAATGTATTGATGTAAATATTTTACTATACAACAGTATTTAATAATGCAGATACATAAGCCTACCTGGAACTCCTCCTGGGATATACTTACTGTCCCTGAAACCGTGCAACCAATGTCAAGGACATGCTGTTCTGCACTTTCCTGGGAGCTGTCTGGAGCCCTGTCAGCGGACAGGAACTCTTCATTTGCTGTTAGTGGTGGCTCTGTAGCAGGCCCTCTGGTACCCATCCGATCATGGGCCACTGCAGCTGCTCTCCTCCATGTAGATGACATCATGTTAGTGGCCTTATGGCACACCTGATCATATGTTCTGCTGCATCTACCTACTGCATTCATATCTGCAACTATCTGCTGCCAAATTTGCATTCTGCCTGACATATCTCCATGTCCCCTTTCAAGCAGAAAGGCACAGTGTCACCTAAAAGCTTCCACAATGTGCCAAAACAGAAATGCAGCTTTGTTCCATCACCCCCAAAAGAACAGGCAAATGACATATTTTGCTAACAAACCATCAGTGAAATGCTAAAAATGCTGTCAAATGAACTGTCCCTGAAACATGTGTTCACATATTTAAAACAGAACATTCCTTTATAAGCTATTGCCAATCATGTATACCCACAAAATGCCCTGACAAACATGCCCATGCCTTCACTACACTTCCAAGTAATGCAAACAGATAACAGTAGCAATAACCACAAGCCACCTCCACAGTACTCAAATCACTCAAAGCATAAAGAAAATCTCCGTTGTAGGTACAATGAAGGACTACCCTCTTGAGATAAAGTCCCAATAAAATCACCACGGTTGTACAAGAAAAACATTCAAAAATAATTTTAATACAAATTTTACATAAAATATAAGCGATTTGGCGCTTTTTATGTCTTACATGTATTGACTTCATCAGAATCCATTGATTCTGATGAAGTCAATACATGTAAGACGAAAGTGCGCTCAATCCGTTTATTTTATGTAATTGTGTCGTCCTGTGGAATTTGTATTAAAATTATTCGGAAATTTAGCCTACCTATGTGTGTTGGGCATTTTTGAATGTTTTTCTTGTACAACCGTGGTGATTTTATTGGGACTTTATCTCAGGAGGGTAGTCCTTCATTGTACCTACAACGGAGATTTTCTTTATGCTTTGAGAGATAACAGTAGCACTTGCTAATTTATATATATATATATATATATATATATATATATATATATATATATATATATATATATCTATATATATATATATATATATATGAGACAGATTTGTTTAATGACATGTCAGCATCTGCAGTATATAGCTGAAAAATGCAAGCATAACTTCTCAAGTTCTGTAGCCTTCAGTGCAGATATATCCCAAAGTAACAGCCTCTTCTGTGTTCTCCACATAAAAAAATCTCCTCACATTCAGGTTTCCTAACTACATGGTTGCCTTTTTATGGTGTAGATTTAGGCCTGTGAGCACGGTGAAGACATGAACTCATTACAGTTGCTGAATCCCAAATACTTGGCTCTGTGTAGCAGATGTAAACATAGTGCAGGCACTCCCTCAGTATTTGTTATTAATGGGTTGCAACTGTGAAAGATTACTGGTAGGGAGAAGGAAAACACAACAGCAATGCAGATTGCCCTACTTCCAGTGAGTGTGTCACATTAGACTTTCAAAGTGCATAGAAGTAATTTTATCAGGGTTGGAAATGTAAGTAAGCAGCACACAATTCACAGGTCCTGTTCATTAACATCCAGCCTCCCCTTCATTTGTTGACATCTGTATATTATTGACATTAAATATCCTCATACATTTTAAGGACAATGATATAGAATGCCTTTTAGTTTGTATGTCTCAGATTACTGGTCAGATAGCACAAGAATGAACAACAAACACAGAGCTACATTTTTGCAAAAAATAGTCATCAATGGCTGTATGATCACTCAGTGCACTGCATCCAAAATTAATACATGCAAAATAACTGTTATGTGGTTTCTTAGTACCGTGGATGATATTGCAGTTGGTTGTATACAGAATGATTTCAGTTCCCTGGTGCAAAGCTGTTTATGTGGCAAAGAGGGATTAGCCATCATTACTGTGTTCTGAAGGTTCATTGGAGTGAGAGTTCAAATTTAGACCTATGTAGAAATATTTCATGTGTACTAACAAACATTTTGCAGTGTTTATTTCATAGATTGCTTTTCTTCCTTTCAACTACTTTTCCCTTCTATATTTTTTCTTTGTTCTTTTTTGGCTATTGTTTGCACAGTGCAAGCCTTTGCGCAAATAAGGGAAATGCAGAAAATGAATGTCAAATTTGGCTGTACTTATCTCATTTGCATGATGCCTAGCAGTGTGCAAACCTGGACTAGTTGCCCACACCAGAAGCAGACAGAACACCTGCAGACAGGCGTCTTTAAAAGTGTAAAGGTCAAAAAGGATACATTGTTGTAATTTTTGTTTACCATCATGCTACGCCATCTAGCTAGGTGGTTAGCAAGGTACCCCAACACCTACAGCCATCAAATACTTGCAGATAGGATGCAGCCAGTCAATCACTGAAAAGGGATACATTCAATTAATTATGTTGGGGACCTCACAAACACTCTAAGTGCCATTGCATTGCAGTGAACGCAGAGAACCTAAGAATGAGTAGGAAGTTATGAAGCTGTCATATAACTAGCCCTGTGGAAGCAGGTGTAAGTGTAGTGCTGGAATGGTCCTAGTTCTAGTACAGGGTGTGTAACCTATTTTTACTGTTGTGACAGTGCAGTGTATGACAATGAACTGAAAAAATATACAAGTGTTGTTTCAAATTATTGTGGCAACAGGTGTAAGTGTAGGGTTGCCATACACATGGTCCTGGGTTCTAATACAGGATATTCTACATATTTTACTGCTGTTCCATTTCTCACTATATTTACTCTCATGTATAACACTTTAGATAGTGGAGCTGATATGGATTGTATGTATGACAAAATGCTGTGTCCCTTATGCCTAGGTTTGAATCCCATACTTTAAAAATCAATTTTACCAGTGTATAAAGCCAAAAATAAATTTGTCAGGTCATGACCTTTATGCTCCCAGTGCATGCCTATAAACTTAAGTCAACTAAGAGGTACCTTCCAATTTTCAATATATATTTCCAAGGTACAACAGCAAACACCCCTCAAACTAAGGTCAAGTGTCAGATTAACCTTCCAATTTAAAATATTTATTTCTTCCCTGCTTGACACTGGTACTCTCTGCCTGACATCATGCAAATGCAGTTGGCATCATTGCTTGGGTTTGCCCATTATCAGTAAATGTGATAACATGAATTGGTGGGGAAGCATTAGTTGCCATTGCTCTACTTTAGTTGTTAGACATGTCTAGAGCTAGAGGGGAAGCTGCCCAGTTTAGGGCACAGAGGTGGGGTGACCAGGAGTTCAGGATATGTATTGGACTCCTGGTAAAGCGCCATAGCCAAAGGCTTCTGCAGGGGACTATTATGGCTTCCAGTACAAGTCTGAGGATTGGAGTAGTTTGGCTCAGGATGTAGCCAGTGCTACTGGCATCTCATGCACAGGAGACAGTGTAGGCATCATTTTAATGACCTACACAGGTGCAAAAGGGATACCCTCAACCAATGGTTGAATGAATTTCAAACTGCTGACATCCCACAACTGTATAAGTATGATAGTAGACTGTATTTGTAATACATAAAAAGCTCACTATAGGCAAGACTGGTATGTATAATGCTCTTCTGTTCTTTTCTGTTCTTTTCACAGCTAATGCCAAAAGAGAGTTCAATAGACTGACTCTATTGAATGGAGAGACTGAGGGAAGCAAGTGGTATGTATGCAGCACAAGAGAAGTATTATTGTAGCTTTAAAAGATAAAGATAGATTTTTTTTATACAGTTGTAGCAAATTAAGTATGCATATCCTAACTGTAAAAGCAAGTATGCATGCATTAGTCTGTAGCACAAGCCAATGTTGGGAGTCAAGTATAATACTATCTTCAGAGGTTGTGGATTCAAATACCACAAGTAACTATACAATACTGCATTTCTTAAATAATATTACATTAACTTAAACTCTATACAAGTGACATAAATGCCCTGCTGTTATCTGTACAATTGGACCAAGTATATGTGCAATATATGCACATTTCAAGGATTACTTTCAGCAATCTGTAGTTACAGTGTGTAGTTCTTAGGATGTACACTTAAATGTAATACTTCAGATAAAATAGATGTATGATTGTGTTAATGCAGTGTATATCGCATATGATGGTACTAGTTTTATCTTTTTTCTCTCACCCCAACCCCTTATCTCTCTTCTTTATTTTCTATTATGTGTCATCGAAATGTCTTCATGTCATCCATCTGTACCAAATCTCTAAATGCTACACAGCACAGCAAGGTAGGCTAGCTCCAGTGAAGCAGCCTGGCCCGGCTCCACTGGCTCCAGCATTGATGCCCAGCTCATCTGGGACTCAACCTGACAGCACGGCCTCTGCTGGCCTGTACTACCTGTGCCCTCAGGTCATACTGCCCCAACAGCTGGTGGTGTGATACCCTCCAGGAGCAGTGGCAAAGGAGGGGATTTTCATCACCCACCAAGATATGCCAGGGTTGGTGCATAGGGTTGTGCACTGCACCATTGGTGTAGCTCTGTGCTGAATGGAGAGGCTGCTGTCCCTCGTGGTACATAGGAGGTGGAGATGTCAAGCATTCCAGTCCCCAGTAGAGTAAGGGGACAGTGATGACAGTCCAGTGAGTGAGGACTAGATTCTCACTATCTCCATGTTTGATGGACATGAGCTTGTGTTGTCCCCACCCTCATCCCAATCATGGTGTCTCCCAACCTTTAGTGTCCCTCACTGTCCCTGTCTCTTGTCTTGTTTGTTTGCATTTGCTTCCTCACCTGCTCATCTTACCTAGCCAGGAATTGCCTACATCCCTTACACAGCATTCCTTTCTTACTGAATTAAAAAAATGGGAACCTGTCTCACAAATAAAAAAATGCTGTCTCATACATAGCTGTCCATTTTGCACACATTGTAACACACTTGATTTGGTCCTATTGGCTATACAGCATGATTACATTGTTGTCACCCCTCTTTCTGGAGATGACAGTCGAAATTCAACTAATATTCTGCACATATTTTCAGTTTTCACTGTTGAAGTAATGGATAGCTATAGTTGTTTCCTATCTCCCTCCTGCACATTCCTGTATTGTTTTCCCTTTGTTCTTCACCCTGCTTGCTCCCCATTTCACAACTTTCTTATCTACCCCATTTTAACACCTATAATCTGGTCAAAAAATAGAATAACACACAACACACATAAGTGCCAGATAAAACAATGGATCACTTCATGTTTTGGCCTCTATGTTTGCACAGAGTTTGGTATCATGTGCCAATGCCATATGACAGTGAGTAGCCCTACAGTGCTGCAGTTATCTCTGTGTAATGCCACTTAATCCCACTGTACTATGCCAACACACAGCAACACCTCACAAGGCATCTACAACAATTGGACAGGCCAAAGAAATACCTCACAAAGAGGATAACCGGCCTCAAACAGATGCCCTATGCAGGCCGTCTCAAAAACTCCAGCTTTACTCCGTCGCATATCGCCTACTCAGAGGTGATCTCTGCCTAACATACAAAGCTATGTCAAACCCAGAGTTGTTGGACATGCTCCACTTAAAGAAGTCCCAATCCTTCCAAGCTACATGCTCTAGGGACCTAAACCTTGTCACCACAATAAACAGAACATGCTGGAGGGATAGATTCCTGTCCCAGAGACTTCCCATACTCTGGAATAAACTACCTATCTATATCAAACAAAGCTCCTCATTAGTACTCTTCAAGAAAAATCTTGATGATTGGATGGGAAATAGGAAATTCACCCCGGGGATCACTTCTGTGGCTCTGCTCGACAGTGGCACAGGAAAATAATTTTCTTGGGTGGCAAAAGCCAGGGTACCTTTTTGGCTGGGCTTGTATAGGTCCTAGGGCCAATAGCCTAGTACCTACCTATGAACCTATGGACACATGTACTATAAAGAACTGATGTCATTGCATTATCACTGTTTATTTAAAAGTATTAAATACATCTAGATTCAAATCCAGTATCATATGGGCTCAAAAAGAAATATATATCAATGCATTTACACCCACTACAACAGAGTCAGCTAAGCAGCAGGTGTGCTTCATACACTCAGTAATAACTCTCAGAACACTGCTTAACTATGCACAAACAGGGAAAGTGATGGAATTCTGTATCTTGCATGTGAAAACACTTTGCCAACCATCACACAAGCCCGCTGCTCACTGCTGCACTATGCAAAGTCACTATTAGCATGTATTAGTGCTGTTTACTATCTATTTCCTTTTTATGCCATGAGACTACATGTGGAAATATAACAAACTGAAGGCTCTATCTAAAAATATGCCACATATTCACAATGCAGCCATGTGTTTTCACCCCCCCCATGCACTTGCAACCCTGGTCTCTCAGTACTTGTTCACAAATATATCAATTACATTGCATAAATTAATAACAAATGTGTTATATGCAGTGAACACCAATCCTGCAATATGCAGAACTAGAACTATATTCACAACTGAACATGCCTGCACATCCATCAACTGACCCTGGGAACTACTGACTCACAAGCCTAATCAGCCTTATCTGAAAAGCTACAGAAAGAATCATTATGGGCTTTATCCACAAGGACATAGACAACCTTTAAAACTCTTGTCCTGACCCAGTTTGTTATTTTAAGCTTATTAAACCTAGTGGACTTCTTAGGGAATGTCACAAAAGCCCTAGATGAGGGAAAACCTACATACATAATATTTTGATTTAGCCAAGGCCTTTAACACAATCCCCCATTCAGGTATCATACAGAAATTCTCCCATTTAGGGATTAACCCATACAATACTAGATGGGTAGCCAAATGGCTCACTGACAGAAGGCACACTGTCAAAGTTGGGGAGTCCATCTCTACCAGCAGATGCATTATCAGTGGAGTACCACAAGGAGCTGTGCTGGGCCCTCTACTGTTTAGAAACTATTTTTGTGAAGGCCAGGAGAAGGTAGATGGCCTGTGGCTTACCAAGTTTGCAAATGACTATAAACTAGACGCAATCATATAGAATCCCCCAATGATATTAACATATTACAGAAAGGACTGACACAGACAAAGTATTAGTGCCAAATTCATGGACTGAAACTTAACACAAAAAAAGCCTCACTGTCCACTTTGGCAAAGAAATATCAACTGCTAATTGTGATATACACAGCACCCCTCTAAGCTCGAACTCAGTGGTGTGAGACTTTGGAATGCAGGTTGATTAGCAATCAAAATTTCAATGACCATGTGTCTATGGTGATAAGAAAAGCATTCTACATTATGCACCTCATAAATAAGGTCATCACATCCAAAACCAGGGATGTCATAGCTCCATTGAGTACAATGATCCCTTCTGTAGGTACCTCACCAGACACCTGCTGCAACTGTTTCTGACTAAGATAGTCCAGGGCCTACAAAACATAACATACGTGGAAAGACTGTAAGCCCTGTCACTGTACTCAGTATCATATAGGCTGCTGACATGTGGCCTGTGCCTGGCCTACAGAGCAGTCTCAGACCTCACCCTAATGGAAATGCTGGACATCTGAAAATAAAATGGATCAGGAATACCTTTCCCCAAGGATCTCAACCTTGCCTGTGACATAAACAGAACATACTGGAGTGACAGATATATCTCACACTGATTGGTGCTTTTCTGGAATAGGCTTCCACTGCATGTGAAGCAGAGCTCCTCAATGACACTATTCAAGTACAAACTTGACAACTGTATGGGTGATTATAAGTTCACCCCAGGGGTGGTATCTATGTCCCTCATGGACAGGGGCAGTTGGTGCTGATCACAAAATCGCTCTGCTAACAATGATAAGGGTACTCAGGTTTTTACATGTTTTTTACATGGCTTAGCTTGTGAAGGCCCTAGGGCCATTAGCATAGTAACTTCTTATGAAACTATGCAGACCTCCCAACATCTGTTTCCTACTTCCACTGTTGATGTCATCCACTATAAGTTGTCCTGTAGCCTTGTAAAAGTCAGACATGTGCCATGCTGCATGCGTAAAGTACTCTACTCTGTATTATATATACTTAGATAGGTAGGGGATTCTGTTCTTACTGCAGTCAACTGCAGTGTGTGTGTGTGTGTGTGTGTGTGTGTGTGTGTGTGTGTGTGTGTGTGTGTGTGTGTGTGTGTGTGTGTGTGTGTGTGTGTGTATGTGTTTCTATCTAGGCAGAAGATCATAATTGTGTATCCTGCAGTTACCACTCCAGTCCCATGGATTGACAGTATTTTGACATTTGCACATGTCTACACATCCATTTCATGCACACCTCCCAACATCTTCTCTCCAACATCTACTGCTGATGTCATCCACTGTACGTTGTCCTGCAACCTTGTAAAAGTCAGAATTGTGCCATGGTGTTTGCGTACAGTACTAAGTGTGTGTAGTGTGTGTGTGTGTGTGTGTGTGTGTGTGTGTGTGTGTGTGTGTGTGTGTGTGTGTGTGTGTGTGTTTCTGCACTTGCTTGACATTACAGAGTGCTTTTTACACCAGCATGTAGGGCATGTTATTACCACATTCTTCTCACCAGACGCTACTGATGTTATCAGCTGTATCTGATTTTTGTATGTGCACTATTCCTACCAGGGCAGTGTCAGAGACTGGCCTGGAATCCAAGCAGAAGTCACCTCATCTTATACAGTACAGATTACAGTGACATGGCTCTCAGTCTATTCACATACATTGTGGCATGATTTGTATGCCCTGTGCTTTCTTGGTGAGAAACCCCTGTGGTCTCTCCAACTACTGCAAGTGTCTGGTGAGGTACATGTAAAAGATGGCATAATACTCTATTAGTGGTCTGATGAGGTTCGAGTACAGTGCTGTAGTATAATCTGAATATGATGGCATGAATTATGATGTGCACAACATAGGCTTTCAATACCACTGTGGACACTTGGTGGTTGAAGTTCAGATTGCTATCTATGTGTGTTCCCAGGTCTTGAATCCCTGGGTTTCAGCATAGCAGGACTATTGTCAATGCTGTAATTGGCAGGAAATTCCACTTTGCAGAAGGACAAAATAAAGACACATTTTTGCATTTATTTTTAGACCCCGTGGCATTGTCAGCAATCATTTGTCTGTTGTCTGTATTAGCCCCTGCTGTTGTATGTTATCATCATTGATGGACTCAATGATTGCACCCAGTATGCAAGAATCAGCAAATGCGGTAAGCTAAAGGTCATATACTTTAGCCTGTACTGTTGAGAAATAGATTCCAAACAGTAAAGGGCCAAGAACAGATCCGCAGGGTACACCAGTGGTAACAGCTTTACTGGTACAGGTTGATTCCTCATTCTTCACAGCATGTGTTCTGTCAGTGAGTCAATTGGTTACCCATCTAGTGACATAAGGGTTTATCCCTAGCTGGGAGAGTTTCTCAATGGTAACTGCATGGGGGATTGTGTCCAAACCTTATGCCATATCAGGATAGGCAATGTGCACTATCTTATCTTCATCCAGGCCTATCATGTAGAATCAATGGGCTGTGACAACATCACAGATCACCTATAGCATGACTCAGCACATACACCTTCCTGACACAGTTGAATACACACTTCAACACACCATGCACACAGTCTGTGTTCCTGTAGAAGGGTGTACATCAACATGCATCCATCTGAGTTGGGGGGGACATCACCCAATGCATGCATGTATAGACACATCCTGACTTACCTCATCTGCGAGGCAGACCAACATGTCATCACGGACCTTTACTAAATGGACACTAGTAATATCCCAGATGTGTGCAACAAACCTGTGTGAGTTGTTAATGCTACATCATGTCTGTTACTTCTGTTAGATGTCCTCAAAGAGGTCATCAAGGGCATGCATGATGGCAACACTATCATCCTTTTGAACTTGACAAGCCCAAGGCATTTGGCACAAATCCTCAGTGAGGTATTCACTCAGCACTGTCAGATGTGGCCATAAACACCTACAGTATATCACCAAGTGGGGAGACCACTGTATCACATAAGTGGCATCTAATTATGTTGAAATATGTGAAGTGACCTATATCTCAGGTTCAGTGATCAGGTCCATATATCAGGGTTGTCTGCTAGGCCCTTTCCTGTCCATTATTTAAGTAATAGACATCACAAATTATGTACACATTCTGTGTCCGCACAGCTGTCTGAAGGACTACAGATTGTGGGCAATTATTGACTTCAACTATGATATTGGTATAATACAGACAGTATCAACACACACCAAAGATTGCTACCACAGCTATGACAACACCTGCAATGAAACAAAAACATGGGGGGATGTGTTACGTCAAGAAAACAACACCCCATGGATAATGTAGACATCACACCCTATAATCAGACCACTAGGTATGTGACCTGTGTCCTGGGGTAGATGGTATGTGGAATGTCCACCCAACACCTGTGGCCATAGTGCTGACTACTCCCTTGTATGTAACACTACTGAGTATGTGAAGGACAGCCACATCACAGGTCATAATCCTTCCATAGTTCACAGCCTTCATCACACCAGTAACTGAGTACAATGCACCCTTCTTCATATACCTCCCTACACATCTTCCACTGATGTGTAACTGAAGTGCACCACCTTTGCCACAGTGAATTGTCACACAGCTTATTGGCCACACCTAGGTAATCTTTTTGTGGCATAAACATTACTGTCTGATGGTGCAGAACCCCCATCAAGTTGTTACACCAGATGTATGTGTGATAGCTGTTCTGGTGATGCACACAGTACATACTTAGCTTGTTTGACAACAATGATGGCATAGGTAACATTTGTGACAGTGTGGATTGTGCCATATACATATGCCATGCAAGCTGTTCAACTAGCCTGTATTGATCATAATGTCACATACAGATAAAGCAGTCCCACTCCTGATACTCCCAGCAGATGTTACATTGTCAGGGCTGTGTGCATGATTACCGTCATAGAATGCGGACATGTCATAATAGTTGTACAAGTGTGTTTGTGCAAAACCATCTCTGATCACTCTAAATCACATTTGTTATGTCAGAGACATGGGATTACTGATGGTATTATTCTGATATTGTCCATGACTGTGCATGCTTCTTTTACTGTTGTCCATGAGCCTTTACCTGTGTCCCAGTTGCTGGAGACCTCTGCTGAGATTACACTCATATTCAGGCCAATCAGTTTGTGCAACTTCACAATATGCACCCTACCCCAATTGTACATAACATCCCTGATAGATGTCCTCTGCATTATTCATGTAAGGATGCTTATCTCACACAGACATCTTCTCCATTGTTATGTCACCTTGTGTGACAGTCACATAATACACATTTTCATGGTGCAGTCCATACTGTACCATAGTGATATGTTTATTTGTGTTTCTGCTACAACTGTCTTCCAGTGACATGCGCTCATCTGCTGTACATTAGGTTGTTTCACCTATCCTGTTTCCCTGTGTTCATTCCTACAATTCATCCGTGTCCCTATTTAATACATACACTTCCCCTGAGTGTTTATTTTACATGGCAGTTCAAATATCCTTACAGATCATTTGGACAAGCTCAATACAGAATGCCTGGAATGGGATTTTACAATACTCTTCACTGTATACACTGTCCTGTACTATGTTTAATAATATCCCTAAGTCACAATTTTTAAGACTTAGTAGAATATGTTCATCATCACATGAATTGGAACAAAATGAACAAGATCTTGTTCAGAGGTTTTGTAACAGAGGATATCCTTTGCACATTGTTAAAAAGGCCCTTATTTCAGTAAATCAGTTGCAGAGATCATCATTATTAAAATATCGGGTGACTGATAATATCACACAACCTATTAGACTGATCACAAATGTTGGTAGTAATATATCCTTTTTCATGGACTTGGTGCATAGACATTGGGATATTTTGTTAATGGACAACATGTTAAGAGAGTTGATGCCTCCTAAATGCTTGTTTTCATACAGGAAGGGTAAAACCACGGCACCGTTGTAAAAGAACTATAAATAAGGAGAGCGGTAAGCATCAACCGAGTTTGGATGGTCAGATAGTGACAGGTTGTTATCCTTGTGGACACTGTAGTCTTTGTAAGTTTGTTAGGAAGGATAAACATTTTACTTCCCAAAATATTGCAATAATTTATGAGAGCTTGGTGCACGGTAATTGTAATACTGCTTGGGTGATATACCTGGCAACATGCACAAGTTCAGCATTTTATGTGGGGCAAACTTCCTGTCCCTTTAAATTTAGAATATCAGAATATTGGAATGATATTTGATGTGCAAAATCCACGAATGCATTATATAAAGATACTATGAAATATTCCTCTGCTAGACTTACTTTTATTATTATTGATAAAGTTTGTTCTAATGTAAATAGTAAGGTGGAATGGCATGCATTGGTAAATCGTAAGGAACAAATGTGGATTATTCAGTGGGGAGCTTTATTTGCACCAGGTCTTAATGAGCAATTATAACAATCAACAGCTGTTAAGGGAGCAGTATTTAATGCGATTATGGTGTTATTGTATTGTTGCACTGATGAAGGCTTTTTGCCAAAACCGGTATGTCTGATTTATTCACCTTTGGTGTGTTTTGTTATATTATATTATGGTTACATTATATTAAATAATATTTTCAGAGAGCTGACTTTGAGTGAGGGCTTTATTATTTCTGCTTCTCTACTGTGTTTGGACCATATATGTAACTATATGTTAAGCCCTGGTGGCATTCCCTGCAATCTTGCTAACCTACTGTGCTCTGAGGTAAACAGGTTTGCTATTTGTGTTGCTTTACATGGTTTCCTGGTTGGCAGGTGCACGGCTTGAATATGTAATTAGTGCTGCTACTCACCGAGCATCACCGCACACACATGGGTATATCACGGGCATTTAGCATTTTGAACTAAGGTTTTATGGTTATGGTTAGGGTTGCAATTTTAGGAATACTGTCAGAATTGGGTTTGAGGGTTAGGGTTTTAGAGTTTTAAGGTTATGGTTAAGCACAGTTTTAAGGCTATACTTAGTGTTTTAGACTATGCTTAGGGATAAAGTTTTAAGGTTAAGTTTTATTTTTAGGGTTAAGGTTAGGTTAGAGTTTTAAAACTGTTAGAGTTTTACAGTTAGGGTTAGAGCCACGGCTGAGTTTTAGGGTTATGGTTATGTCCCTTCATATCTAAATGCTACATGTGCGGATTTCCATGCAGATACTATGTTACAACAGATTGAAAAACAGAACAACGTAAAAATACAGCAGAACCTGTCATGAACAGTTGTAAGGTATGGCTGAAAGAAAAAAAATGTAATAATGGAAACAAATCTAGTACATTCTAATAAAAGAAATGGAAGTCAATACCAGGTCACAATTAGTTGTTGACCCAGCATGTGCAGGCATGGGATGATGAATGCATTGTTCTTCAAACCTCACACTATTCACAATATGGTATAAAACATTGTCTGAAAAAGTGTGTGCGCATGTAAGGACAATACAGGCCACTAGTAGTGCAATACATCTCAGTGTTTGATTCTAACATTATGCAGTATTATGCACTAATAGCAGTCATATGCACCATGCTGTCATGAACCAAAGCAGCTGTCAATGCCAGGTTGACATACAGGCTATGCTGTTCTATGTACCAGCTTAGTACATGTCCCATAGCTACATGAAAGGATACCACTTTGGAATGGTATCACTGCTCATAGACACCAAATGTATAGGTAAAAAATAGCAGTGTAACTTCTCAGATCATCGATTACCAAGAAACAAATAATGAACACATTAGTAAGAATATTTGTCTTGCTGCATTATAAACAATCAAATCCAAGTTTCCTTTAGCATATCAAGAAGTACCATTGCTGTAAATAAAAAGGCACATTCGACTCCTGCATTTACATTTAGGTAGAATCTTGTTTCTTCATAGTTTGGTTTGATATTCATTACTGTATTACAAATGCCATTTAAGAATGTAATTTGCAATTATATTTAAATGCCATAATCTTAACTACATATTTAGATTAACACATTGAAGTACATTTTATTCCAGTTGTATCTTTACTTGTACATATTTGCTGCTATCTTTGTAAATCTATATACTATGTGCATTCCTATAT
The DNA here is from genome assembly GCF_019279795.1 of Protopterus annectens. Lineage (NCBI taxonomy): Eukaryota > Metazoa > Chordata > Ceratodontiformes > Protopteridae > Protopterus > Protopterus annectens. The sequence goes on along the minus strand of NC_056728.1, from coordinate 1,244,057,928 downwards.
TTTGTATATTTTTACTGCCTCCATTAGGCTACTATTGTAATTTATTTTTTCTGTTAACTTCTCGGTGTGGAGCTGTTCTCCCTGGGTCTCTGCTGAAAAAGGACATGTTGTTCAGTCGGACTTTCCCAGTAAACAAATGCAAAATAAAATAAACTGTACTATTGTACTCACGTTACTTAAGAAAAGATCTTTATTTTCATTTGTACCTGCCTTTCTTGCAACTTAACATAATCAATTCTGCAGTAATAACAGATAATGCTTTACTTTTTGTCAATGTCTTGAATCATGAAATGCATTTGTCACTAATGATGAGTATAACAGTTCTATTAAGGCATCCATTGCCAGCTTAAAATGTTCATTTGCAGCCATTGGAGTGTGTACTGCAGTGTATATATACTGCAGTGTACTGAAATGCGCAAACTCGTAACTGCTGCAGTTTCATTCTAACAGGTTACTATAATTTCCGTTTTGCTGTTTTCTCTCTTCAGCCAAATGGGTTTGGTCCTTTACTATGTGATAATATAGTGATTTAAAAAGCTGAACTTGAGCCAAAGAAAAGCAGTACTGATACTCAAACAGATGTTAACAGCCCTGGTAATGCCAAGTCGGCCAGCATCATAAATCAGGATATAGTACAATGCTAGAACTTCATTCAAGATGGTCATGCAATCACTGTTCTGTATGTTAGTTCTCTGTAAAATTATATCCTAATTTAAACCTGAAAATTGTTTTAAAGCTATTTTTGAAATAAAAGAAGTGTAGGACTCTGTCTTTTGGACAATAAGGTGAAAAAATATTTTTTTTTTACTCTAAAACAGGTTGAGGAATGCATTCTCTGACTGAAGCAACTTTTAGCTGATGACAGCTTTACAAGAATTAACTTAAGTAAAGGTAATTCTCTCCATTTCACCTTAACTTCTTATTATAGTTTTCTATAAACTGTGGTAAAAAAATAAATTAGGAACCGGAAACTTCATGAACAGAGCAACTCACAGGATAAGAGCTTAATTGTATTTTGCTTTCATTGAATTAATACTGCATAACAATCTGGCTATAATACTTAGCAAGATACTGTTTGAAATGCGTTGTTTGCTGGATTTCCCTACATTCATCTGGGAGTTTGTTCCAGCTGCCCACCACACTTTTCATATACTATTGTGTTGCTCTTCTACTTTTGATTACGAATCTTACCAGCCTTAATGGTCGTCTTTGTTTTTTTAATAACATTATACTCTCCAGCTGGAAATTATCCTTAAATACATTGTAAGTCAATATCAGATAAACTCTGATACACTGTAATACAATAACCAGAAATTTACAGTTCTTCACTCACAGTTAAGTCCTTAACTTTTCTTGAAATGGCGCATTGTATTCTTTCCATCTTTTTTACTTTGTTCCTTTTTATCCCGGGAATACAGTGGATATAAAAAGTGTACACACCCCTGGTTTTTGTGATATAAAAAAATGAGACCACAGTAAATCATCCCAAAACTTTTCCCACCTTTAATGTGACCTATAACCTGTACAATTCAATTGAAAAATCTGTTAGGGAAAAAAATATAAAAAAATAAAAAACATACAATAAGCTGATTACATAAGCATGCACGCCCTTAAACTGATACTTTGTTGAAGCACCTTTTGATTTAATTACAGCATTCAGTCTTCTTGGGTACACACCTGCCATCAATTAAAGAGACTCTGATTAACCCCAAATAAAGTTCAGCTGTCCTAGTAGTATTTTCTTGACATTTACTCAGTTGCCTGAGACAGCAAAAGCCATGGTTTGCAGAGAGCTTACAAAGCATCAGAGGGATCTCATTGTTGAAAGGTATCAGTCAGGAGAAGGGTACAAAACATTTCCACAGCATTGGATATACCATGGAACACAGTGAAGACAGTTATCAAAAAGTGGGGAAAATATGGAACAATAGTGATATTGAAAAAAATTGGAACATCCCTCCAAAATTGATGACAAGAAAAGATGAAAACTGGTCAGGGAGGCTACTAAGATACCTACAGCAACACTGAAGGAGCTGCAGGAATTTCTGGCAAGTACTGGTTGTATACTAATGTATGCTAATGTGTACTAATGTATGCTAATGTGTACTAATGTATACTAATGTGACAACAATCTCCCATATTCTCCATATGTTGGACTATGGGGTAGGGTTGCAAGACGGAAGCCTTTTTTTACACAGAGAAACATCCAGGCCCGGCTAAAATTTGCAAAACAATACATCAAGTCCCCCAAAAGCATGAAGGAAAATGTGTTATGGTCTGATAAGACCAAGGTTGAAACTTTTTGGTCACAATTCTGAAAGGTACTTTTGGCACAAAAACAACACTTTGCATTAACAAAAGAACACCATTCTCACGGTGAAGCATGATGGTGGCAGTATCATGCTTTGAGGTTGCTTTTCTTCAGCTGGAACTGGGGCTTTTGTCATGGTGGAGGGAATTATGAACAGTTCCAACTACAAGTCACTTTTGGTCCAAAACCTTCAGGCGTCTGCTAGAAAGCTGAAGATGAAGAGGAATTTCACCTTTCAACACCACAATGACCCCAAGCATACATCCAAATCAACAAAAGAATGGCTTCACCAGAAGAAAATTAAAGTTTTGGAATGGCCCAGCCAGAGCCCAGACCTAAATCCAATAGAAAATATGTAGGGTGACCTGAAGAGGGCTGTGCACAAGATATGGCCTCACAATCTGACAGATTTGGAGCTCTTTTGCAAGGAAGAGTGGGCAAATATTTCCAAGTCAAGATGTGTCATGCTGATAGACGTCTACCCAAGAAGACTGAATGCTGTAATTAAATCAAAAGGTGCTTCAGTAAAGTATTAATTTAAGGGTATGCACACTTATGCAACCAGCTTATTGTATGCTTTTTATTTTTTATATTTTTCTCCCCTAACAGATTTGTTTGTTTTTCAATTGAATTGTACAGGTTACAGGTCACATTAAAGGTGGGAAAAGTTTTGAAATGATTTATTGTGGTCTCATTTTTTATATCACAGAAACCTGGCATTTTAGCAGGGGTGTGTACACTTTTTATATCCATGTATATTGCATTGGCAAATGCTAATTTTGAAGGGATTAAGGTATTAAAGAGAGTAATTAATGCACAACAGATCTAAATGTTAAGTGTTTCAAAACATAGCCCATTTTCAGACCCACTGTGTAGGTAGTGTACTTATAAGCTTCAAGTGTCATTTTGTTGTCCACTAAAAACTCCCAGGTCTTTAAAATGGTTTCCATCTTCAAGTCTGCTGTTTTGTATTTCATAGCTAATATTAATCTTTGTGGGACCAAAGGTGATGCATTTTGTTTTTAAGTATTGATATGCATGAAATTTTAATTTGACCTTTTTGTAAGTTTAATGGTAACATGTTCATATCCTGCATATCTATAATATTCTCAAAAACAAATCGTATGTCATCTGTGTATATTAACATGAATATTGTGCCCTGTACTACTATGTTGGATATACAGATAATAAACAGGTAAAGCTCCAATGCAGATCCCTATTGAACACCTCAAATTACTTTATTCAAATAACTCTGTTGTTTCTCTTTTTCTATTTTCTAATGTCTGCTTGTCAACCATTCTTAAATCCAGCCATTCAGCAACTTTAATGGTCCAATTTCCTTTAGCAAAACATGGTGATTGAAAGTCAATTGTTATATCTAGATATATTGCAGCCACTTCGAGACTTCAGTTTATTGTATTACTAATGTTATTTTAAAATGCTATTGTACACATGTCAGTGGATATCCCTTTTATATAGGTATACTGGTGAATATTATTGATCTGCGTCTCCATTTCCTACAGAAGTTTTTAAGTATCATTGTTTCTATCAATTTGCTTACACACAATAGATAGCTTATTGATCTCTATCTATCAGTATTTATATATGTATATTTTGCAACATACTTCATAGTCTCATAGGTTCATAGATTAGTGCTAGGCTAACTGCCGTTGTGGGACATTTTAAACCTAGCCAATTACCCCATGTGAGAATCAAACCCTGCACCTTGTGTCTGTAAGGTAAACACCTTAACCATTATGCCAACTTCCCACCACAAAGGTTGCACCCCCCTGTACTAGAACCCAGGACCATCTCTACTCCAGCCCTACACTTACACCTCCTGCCACAAGATTGCTTAGTAGGTTTATTTTGATAAAGGGGCCTAATTAATGATGTCTTCCAGTCATTTGGAATTTGACACATTTCATAGCTAATTTTGCTTAATGGTCACAATAGATAATCTTTTAATCATTTCAAATTTTTGTTATTGGTCCAAACATCTCCAGATACTTTGTTGTCTTGCATGCAGGCAGTAAGGCATGTGGGCCATTAATATTCAGTGTCAGAGAATCATAACTAGAGAACTTAAGCTTGCATAAACTTTCAAACATCTGAATTTTTTTCTTAGTCTGGTAGATTTTTTCCTGAATTGTTAACATCAGTGTGAGTTCTTGGGTTTAGTCTTATTTATATATGTAAACACAAACTCCCTGAACCAGATAGTCAATACACCAACCATGGGTGCAGCTGCACTGGATCTGGTCCTCACCAATATGGGAGAGTGCTGCACACCCCCTACTGTAATGTCTTCTCTGGTAAGGTCAGACCACAAAATGGTCTCCTTTGAAGTAAAAATAAAACCTGGTCCCCCAGCTAAACCTAGACTATTCAGGAACTACTCTAAGGATAAAGTCCTGCTATTAAGTGATAACCTGGCAAAATTTCAAGCCCCCATAAACCCTCAGAACATTGCTGCCTATACAGAACTGTTCACAGAAACCCTGTACACACATGTTAATAGCTGCATAGAGGCAGCTGTAGCCACCAGGAAGAAGTACAGAACTAACTCATAAAACAAGCCACCCTGGTGGAATCACAAAATCAATAGGCTGTATAACAGAAGGAAGAAATTCATGGCAAAAATTAGGAGGTGCAGCACCCAGCAGGATAAAAGAACTCTCATCAAACTAAACAAACATTTCAGAGGACAAATAAAGTCTACCAAAACAAAATTTTAGGTGAATTTGGCCTCCCAGGCCAAAAACAACCACAAGGCATTGTTTAGCTATGTCCACAACTTCAAAGCCAATATACAATTGTGTTCAGAGCTCATTGTAAATGGAGTCACCTATATTGGGCCAGAAGATATAGCAAACCTACTGGCCGATAAATTGAGCTCCAACTTTAACCCACTCTCCCCCTCAAAATTCCCTCAGTAAATATCATCAAATATAACTCCCTCTGATATCACTAGGGAACAGGTCTTTAATGCTCTATCTAAGACCAAGAACACTGCATCAGTGGGCCCAGACAATATCCAAGGATGCCTTCTAACTAGCATAAAACCTGACCTTTCAGGGCCTGTGTAATTGCTATTTAACTAACAGGCTATGTGCCGCATGAATGGAGAACAGCAACAGTAATTCCTCTGCACAAAGGTGGGCCAACTACATACTCTGGAAACTACTGTCCCATAAGTCTCAATAGTCTTCTGTGTAAAGCCATGGAAAGAATTATCATGGAAATGGTCACTAGTGATACAGTAAACATCCAGACACTGGACCCAACCCAATTTGGTTTTGTCAAGGGCAGATCATGCCACTCAACCTGGTGGACTTCTTTGACAAGGTCAGCAAAGCAATGAATGAGGGGAAAATGGTTCACACTCCCTACCTTGACCTGGTCAAGACATTTGATGCAGTACCCCACTTGGGCATTATTGACAAACTCGAGAGGTTAGGTACAAACTCATACATCAGCCAGTGGATAGTCAACTGGCTCACAGACAGGACCCAGGAAGTTAGAACTGAGAAGTCCACCTCTACAAAAAGACCAGTCACAAGTGAAGTCCCTCAGGGATCAGTCCTTAGACCACTGTTGTTTGGCATTTACTTCTCTGAATTCAATGCCAATGTCAGTGGTCTCTGGCTGACTAAATTTGCCGATGATTGAAGATTAGACTCTGTCATTGAATCCCACACTGACACAAATGTTCTGCAGGAGGGGCTGACACAGACAAACAACTGGTCTCAGAGCTATAGAATAAAACTAAATGCCAAGAAATGCATAATAGTATCATTTGGAAAGTCATCCACCCCTGATAACTATCATATTCACAACACACCCTTTAGAGTTTACCCAGTAGTCAGGGACTTACGGATGCACATAGATAGTAATCTACCATTTGACCATCATGTGTCTACAATAGTGAGAAAATCCTTCTATGTTGTGCAACTTATAAACAAGGATATGGCATCTAAGTCTAAGGAAGTCATTATTCCACTGTAGTTGGCATTCATCAGACCTATCACTGAGTACAATGCCTCCTTTGGTATGCACCTAACCAGGCATATCCAACAATTGGAACATCCACAGAGGTTCCTCACTAAAAGAATGCAGGCTGTAAGTAAAATGTCCTATGCAGACTGCCCCAAGGCTCTGTCCCTGTATTCTGTCTCCTACAGGCTTTTGAGGGGAGATCTATGCCTGATATTCAGGGCATTGTCAGACTGTACTCTGATGGACTTCCTGCATATCTGCAAAACAAACAGCACCAGAATTACCTGTTCTAAAGACATAAACCTTGCCTGAGATATAAATAGGACCTGCTGGAGAGACAGGTATGTATCCCAGACATCACCCCTTCTCTGGAACAGCCTCCCCATCCATGTGAAGCACAGTTCCTTCATAACCCAATTCAAGTGCAACTTGGACAATTGGATGAGGAACAGGAAATTCATCCCTGGTTTGGCACCTATGTCTCTAATGGACACAGGCAAC
>NC_056728.1:1243743617-1243748617 GCF_019279795.1 Protopterus annectens | reverse complement strand
CTATAGCATTAGCTTACAAATGTTCCCACTATATTCAAATGTCACATTCCATACATATTTCATGCAATATCATAGTTATACAAACAAGTACCTGCTGAAGGCAAAGAGTTAAGAAAAAGTCTGAAAACTGTTAAGACTTATTAAACAAGCCAGATATGTATCTTTCTTTTCAAAAATGTCTTGCACCTTTGACACAATTGAGTTGTTGCTAGTAATCTTCCATTGTGTGATGAGTAAAGTTCAGGCTCTGAGCTACATACTAATGAGGGCCCCAAATCATGAATACCTCTGAATCGCTCTATATTTGTTGATCCTGTTGGGCATAGTCATGCTTGAATATGGTCTCACTGTCATGAACTGACATGAGCAGCTGCAAGGTGCAGTGAGCAGTTATGGGCCAGTTGATGGCTCCAGCAGAGATGTCTTGCAATTTGTTTAACATTTATAGACAATGGAGGTGCTAAACAGAAATTTTGGTGTCAAGACTGTTTTATGCCTGTAGTGCATATATTTTATGCCATTTCTCACACCTTTGTGCCTCCCTGGCACACTAATATTTTCAGCCCTAAATTTTAAACATCCAGTGAAAGTTCACACTAGTAAGATGCCCTATGTTGAATGGCACATGCAGAAACACAAAACAGGCATGACTGTGAGAGGTCAGCCATTATTCTCTGGAATAAGACCCGGAGTACAACCATGGCTTTGAATTGCACTGTGTTTGGCAGGATACCATGGTGGTGCAGTAAGGAGTCAAAGCTCTTCCTGATGTTGCTGCGTAGGGACCACTGGGAACACCTGATTGGGAACATCTGTTAGGGATGGGAACACCTGATTGGGTACATCTATTAGGATTTTTGGCATAAAATGGATGCCTGGAACTGACTTTTTAGGGTTATCTTATATTACATTGGCATACTTTGATGTGATGTGCAGTACAGACAACACTGCAGTGATCTGCAGAGGTACCATCATGACCTTCTGAGTCAATTGAAAGAGGTCAGAGTAAGGGCACCCAAGGTGTATTATAAGTATCTGCCCAGTCTATAGAGGTCATTGATTTTCTGATTAATAGGTTATATGTATGTAACTAATTTAGTTGTATTTTATCCTACAGCTCAAGTAGGCCATACAAAAGAATCATCTTGTATACCAGGGAAGGAGGACGGAAAAGCTTTCCATGTGTACAGGTGTGTATTTCTTTATTTTTGTTATTAACTACATTTGCTTTTGAAAATTAAATTATTGCATTAGTCCCAGGGCAGCAGCACACATATCAATCACCCTAGTGTGGTAAGTGTAGCCATGCCTGAGGTATAGTTAATGGGACTGAGGATTGTCTGATACTCATGCCTGAACACTTATTTAGGTAGTGTTTGTGACAACTGCACTTATAGGCCTGTACACATATAGGTTCATAGGTTCATAGGTAGGTACTAGCCTATACAAGCCTAGCCAAAAAGGTACCCTGGCTTTCGCCACCCAAAAAAATTATTTTCCTGTGCCCTTGTCAAGCAGAGCCACAGAAGTGATCCCGGGGTGAATTTCCTATTACCCATCCAATCATCAAGATTTTTCTTGAAGAGTGCTAATGAGGAGCTCTGTTTGACATAGATAGGTAGTCTATTCCAGAGTATGGGAAGTCTCTGGGACAGGAATCTATCCCTCCAGCATGTTCTGTTTATTGTGGTGACAAGGTTAGGTCCCTAGCGTGTGTAGCTCAGAGGGATTGGGATTTCTTTAAGTGGAGCATGTCCAACAGCTCTGGGTTTGACATAGCTTTGTATGTTAGGCAGAGATCACCTCTGAGTAGGCGATATGCGACAGGGTAAAGCTGGAGTTTTTTGAGTCGGTCTGTGTAAGTCATCTGTTTGAGGAAAGTAATCCTCTTTGTGTATTTTTGCGGCCTTTCCAGTTGTTGTAGATGTCTTGTGAGGTACATACCCAAAGGGGCATTGTAGTCTATAATGAGTCTCATGAGTGATGAGTAGAGGGGAACAATGACCTCATTTTTTCTGGATGAGAAACCTTTTGTAATGAGGTGTGCCACATAGAAGGATTTCCTGACCATTGAGGCGATGTGATTATCAAAGGAGAGACTACTGTCCACTTGTGTCCCAAGGTCTCTTATCTCACTTTTGATGTTAAGTAGACTACCACCTATGTGGTAGTTCATGGGTACAGAGTTTTTACCAAAGGGGATGACAATGCACTTTTTGGCATTGAGCTTGAGACCATAGCTTTGACACCAGCCATCTGTCTCAGTGAGGCCCTTTTTTAGGATGTCCACATCATTAGGAGTTTCGATTATGACTCCTAGTTTGCAGTCATCTGCGAATTTAGTTAGCCAAAGACCTTCTGTGTTAGCCTGTACTTCAGAGAAGTAAATACCAAACAGGAGAGGACCCAGGACTGGACCCTGTGGTACTCCACTTGTCACTGGTCTGGAGTCTGATTTGGAGTCTGCTACTTTCAGCGTGTGGGTTCTGTCAGTGAGCCAGTTGGCAACCCATCTTGTGATATAGGGATTTATACCTAGTTTAGTGAGTTTATCTATAATTTTAGAGTGGAGGATGGTGTTGAACGCCTTGGCAAGATCTAGATAGGCTATGTGAACCACAGGTGTTGCATGACAGGTATAGAAGAGCTAATGGTCAGTGATTCACAGTAACGGACCAGCATTTTTCAGGTAGAGTAGCACTTCTACACCTGAGTATAATAAGCACAATAAGTAATACACTATCAGAACATTAAACCTGTGACTACCTTGTTGGGATAGCTCATCATAGCACAGCACTCTTTACAGATTAGGCAATGATGCTGATAATCAGTTTTTTTATGGTTTTGCAGCTGTACATATAATTTGCAGGATGTGATTGGTCATAAAAGTTTTTTAGAGCTAATATGTTGATTTTATATTAACTGGTCTCTGTCTGTCTCCTTTCTTCCTTTCCTGCTATCCTTTCTTTTTAACTTACTTTTGCTATGTTTGTTATGTTATTTCTGTCCCATTATTTTCCAGCTGTGCACATCAGCTACCATAGCAGCATCAGTGGTAAACTGTGGGTTCACACTCCCCAGTGGCTGATCTAGCCCCTGTAATCCCCCATGTAAAATCACAGACAGCCTCCCAAATGACTGCACAAAGAGCAACAAGAAGATCACTTCTCTTTTCCCAGGTTGTAGTTCAGTGGCTGGGAGCACCACTGTTCCCAGTGGTGGGTCAGTCAGGGGTGGTGTATGTGTGACCTGCAGAGAATTGATGGAGGTGGTGAGGAGTTGGTGGACCAGCAAGCGAATGTATGTATTGTCCACTTGAAAAGTCTCATATTATGACTAGTAGAGTTGTATCTCTGTCTGTCTCTCCCAGCAACATTTTAGGCAGGACATAGTGGGAAATGTGGACAGGATGTTATCTGACCTCCTCAAGACATTGCACAGGTCATATACAGAACCACACCCACCCTATTCATAATCCCAATGTAGGCCTCCTTTTTGTATCATTGCCCTCCCCTTGTCTATTGTCCAGTCCTCCCCATCAAAAGTGTCATCATTTGTATTATGTCTCTGATTCCACAATCCTTTCTCTTCAGTGTGTCAGTACCTCTATTGACAGTCTTTAGTCTCTATTGTGCTTTTGTGTGTTTGCTCCTGTTACCTACACTTAACCTCTCACCAAATCTTTACCTTCACTTACATCCTTTCCCACAAGAGGAAAAAAAAAACAAGGGCACCTGTCCCACAAAAAATATTAATTTCCTACCTGTCACCACAGCCATTCTTAACTTCACGGTTTCCCTAGTGTGATTTCCACTGCTTTCTGCCCCTGTTTCCATACTGTCCTATACTCCCATTTCCTCCTCTTAATATGGTCAAAAACAGATTTCAGCAGTGCAGTGACCCTTTTAAGTAGCATACTGCTTTTCTTGTATTCTTGCTTCTTAGATCATGTGCATGAGAACCATTCTTTTTTCATCTGACTCCATAGCTAATGTGACAAAAGAGGTACTGCCAGCACAGCTAGCTGGAAGTTTGTAAATAATTATATGTCATTGGTGAATATCAAAATAATTTATATAAGATGCTTGTGTTACAAATGTATTTGAACTGTATGTCAGGTGTATATCAGACTGCTTTGTACAGGTGTTTGTGTTGAGAGGATATTTTGTAGAGTGCTTGTGCCTGAAATGTATCCACAATGTGCCCTGCTGGAAGAGAACAGAAATGTACATGCACTATTGTAACTGTTTAAATGTATATATTTTAATAGTGGAAAATGGAGTACAGGAGGTTAACTTCAGAAAAATATCTGAAATTAAATTACTTTATGGCAGCAAGCGACACAGGTCTGTGCTGAGAAGCTTTCTGTTTTTTTCCTTGGAGTGAACTAATTACTACCTCTGAATGCATGAAAGAATGAAATTGTTTTATGACTTCCAGCATCTCTCAAAGATCTGAGGTCTATGTATTTTCACAGGTAACTGGTAAATACTGCTAGTTTCCAGCAGTGGGGGGTTCACCCGGGATAGAGTCAGATGATAAGAAATTATGTCATTCTGCAAGCTGTCCCAGCAATAATATTTGAGATATTAATTTAAGAAGTCTCTCAGAGAGACACAGCATTCAGTATTCTGTCTGTGACCTGACAACAGCTAGAAGAACCATTCACCACATCTGCCTTGCTCTGTAAGTTTCTAGGGTATAAAAATTATCTTAGATTCAGTCAGGAATATAGTGAAGCTTATTTCAAAACACCTTGCACAGTCAATAGAAGTTAAGAAAACACACAACCAGCCAGTAATTCACCAGTATCTTACTTTCTTTATTCCAGCGATCTGGTACCTCGGCAATTCGCCTTCAAGGATCACAATAATTCAGTGCAAACATCACATTTATATGCATACTCATTTTAACAATTAAATATCCTAATTAATTAATTAAACAAAAAATACTTTTAAAGTGACCATGAACTGATTATAAACATTTATAATATAATTATA